>NC_048597.1:79563466-79703466 GCF_003668045.3 Cricetulus griseus
AAAGTGACAGGCAAGCCTGCGGCTGCCCGACTCTGGCCCCTTCCCCCCATGATTCTGGTCATGTGTGGCCACAGCTGTTGTTAATAAACTTGCAAGGATTTTGTGAAAGGCTTCCAAAGGGCCAGAGATTTAGTTTCAAATTATTCCCAGCTCAGTTGTGGGGCTGCCTGAACAACAGCAGCCCTAACCCCCACCCCCAGCTGTCTCCTTACAACAGGAAATTGGGGTGGTGGAGGGGAAAGCCCAGCTTAGGGGGAGGTACATGCTGTGCAGAAGGAAATGGACAATGTGCTGGGGAGGAGGAGCAAAGATTACATACAAAGGCTCCAGACTATCCTTTAGCTTCAGCAGCCATCTTCTTAGTCACAAAAGCCAGGCATCCAAATACCTCCTTCACAAAGCCCCAAGGCATGTAGAATGTGTCCGTTTGACTCCAGGTACAAGTGTTCAGGCAAGGCCCGCTGCCCACCCTGACAAGATTTCTTTAGTGACCCAGTACCCCATCAAGGAGGTGGAGTTGAAGGGCTTCTCCTACCATCTGCAGCTTGCTCATCTGGTAAGGCCAATGAGTCCCCACCCTACTACAAGGCCTGTCTAGTTCACAGGAGTGACCCCAGGGGCACTTTTAGGCCATCTCCTGTGTTTTGTGGAGGACGCCTGATAGGCAGGAGACTTGGGCTTTCACTCTGCCTTTACTAAGTCCAGAATCCTGGACAGTTTTCCTAATCTGCAAAAGTGGGAAAGCAATGCTCCTCCCTGCAATGCTGTCAAAATCCCACCTAACATTTGAAAAACATAGTGCTGTGTACTGAGGGAAGTTTCAGAGACATTTCGAATGATGACACCCACTCTCTTCACCCTCCTCTTTGTGTTTTCTTATAGAAACAATTGGATTAAAGGCAGTGACTAGAAATAAAAGTCAAGGCCAACTGTTGGAACTGATGACTGGAAGGTTTTTTGGTTTATTTTGAGACAGTCTATCATGTAGCCCCAGCTGTCCTGAAACTTGCTATGTAAACCAGGCTGGCCTGAACTCAGAGAATTGACCAGCTTCTGCAGCCCAAGTGCCTGCATTAAAGAAGTATGCCACCATGTACAGCTAGCTAGAAGGTTTTGAAACTGGGGATCAAGAGGGACATGGATGCTGACTGCTTTTTAGGTAAGATTGTTTTAGTTATTTTAATGCTATAGATGAAGACATACAGCAACATGGTATTACAGTGAGGTTCTCTTCTCTCACCTTTTTTTTTGGGGGGGGGCTATACCATGTGACTGATGGGTAGTCCTTAGTACATGCTTGCAGTCAGACCATCTGATTCTAGGCCAAAGGGGAAGAAGTGGGAGAGACTCTGTAAGTCTAGGAACAGCTTAGAGCCAGGTATGAGAGAGCAAGAATACTGAAAAAATGGGTTAATAAATTGGGCATAGTGGTGTATGCCTCTAATCACAGCACTTGGGATACAGAGGCAGGTGGATTTCTGTGAGTTTGAGGCCAGCCATCAATCTCATCATTCCAGAGTCCAGCCTGACAAGGGATACTCTTGTGAACACAGCTCTAGTCAAATACAGCTTCCTGGCCTTGGCTGCCCCATTCCCAGCCATGTGTGGACAAGCAGAATTCAACTCTGGCATTCAGTCCTTTCCCTGAACAACTCTCCACTGCTGAGCAACACCTGCCCCTCCCCTCTTTTGGGCAGCACTGGGGTTTGAATCTAGGGTCTTGTACATGCTGTGCAAGTATTCTACCTCTGAACTATGTCCCTTGTCCCACATCACTCCTGTTTTCCCTTCTTCCTAAAGGCAGCTTGCTTCATGACTTGTTTCTGGCATACATATTTGTGGCAAGGTATTTGTGGTAGCAAACAAAGAGAACTACTATTCGCCATCTGAGCCCTTAGTACAGAGTCCACTCAGGATCCTAAGCCACCTCTAGTCATTAAGGGCTCAAACTTCTCTTCACCCCAAGCTGTGCAGAACAATTCCGTGCTGACAATGAGAGCTTCTTCCTGGCCTGCTGGTTAATGAAGCAGAGGCTGGGAGCAGGACAGTGCAAGCTTTGTCTCTGGCAATTCTGAATGGCTTTGTGTTCTCAGAGGACTCAGCAGATGCTGGGTTGGAATTTAATCCATCTCCTGGTGAGAATCAAGGAAACCAGGCTGATCTCAGGTTTGATGGGAAAGGGACAAGTGGAACAACATCTACAGGGGGACTGCTATTTGCCTGACCTTCTTTTCAAACTTTGGAGTGACCACAGAACCTCCCTCAGGCTACGAGATGGTAATTCAACAAGAAAACAGGAACAGGTACCTGTTCTGCTATGGCAGAAGAGGTACAAAACAATTCCATGTAGAAGAGGAGGAGGAATGGAGGAGTAAACAAGACAGTGGCTCCAAGCACAGGACAGGCTGCTAAACTACCAGCCTTGTGTGGTGATACCTACTTGTACGGTTTCTAGAGATGAAGTACAGCTGTAGAAAGAGCTGCAGCTTAGGAAAGAGACTCCATTTTCTCCTGAACCTCTAGAGATGCAAGTTAGAGGTGGTGGCAGGAGTTGGTGGAATGACCAGGCCTATCTCAACTGGCCTCCTAAGTACCTGAGGTATACCCCTTCCTTTGTAGGCTGCCTCTCCACAACCAGCAATTTGGGAAGATTATACTTTCTACCCACAAAAACCACAGACCCATTGGAGACAGAGGATAGGCTTGCTAGAGGTTTCATTGGTTTGTGTGCTAAAAGACCAGATAATTTCTGAGGTTGGTTCCTCAACTTAGTAGTGGCACAATGAGCCACAGGAACCTGCTCCCAACAGAGCATTACTGATGTAGGCATGCCTGGCCCCCAGAGCGTCACTGCTTTCCCACTGTGGTGGCTCTGAGGCTGGTATGATTACTTTTTTTTTTTTTTTTTTTTTTGAGATAGGAGTTCTCTGTGGCTTTGGAGGCTGTCCTGCTCTTGTAGACCAGGCTGGTCTTGAACTTGCAGACATCCTCCTGCCTCTGCCTCCTGAGTGCTGGGATTAAAGGCATGCACTACTTCTTTTTTTAAAAACATGTATTTAAGTCAACTTCCATGGTTACCAGAGTGGCCAACTAGTGACCTGGCTGCTTGTGGTATGTATGCCGCACATTTCCACAACAAAGGCAGAAAAAGGTCTTTGCTTTGGGTGACAGATTCCTGGCTGGAACAGTTTTCAAGATACTTGGGTAAATGCCAATTGTTACAACCAGAAGATGCTACACTAAGGCACAGATTTTCTGGGAGTTGGAGAGTGTGACAACTCTAAGCAGCAGCCCCTGAAACAAGCCACATCTTTCCATGCCATGCTGGCTCCCCAGTCCTCAGGCCTGGTTGCCAGCTGGTCTGTGGTAATTGGTCTATGGCCGCAGCTATAGCCATGTAACTTATTCTACAAGTCAATCTTTCACATTTCTCTTCCATATTAGGAGAAAACTGACATACATATGGCATTTTTTTTTATACTATTCAAACCTCAGCATATCTAAAATATGACATATAACTTGGTTCGAGCCATTTAAAAATGTGGTTCTAAGCATACAATCTTTAAATAACTACAGAGGAATTTTGTAGACCTTTCTGAACTGGTCATTAACATTAGTTGATACATATTCAAATTTCTGCTCTGGCCAGGAATGTGCATATGGCCATAATCCTAGTTACTTGGAAAGTTTAGGCAGGAGGATTGCAAGTTAAGGTTGAGCAGCACAGTGAGAACCCATCTCAACAACAAATCCCTTTTGTACACTGTTGCCCCATACTGGTTATGTTACTTCAATATGCATGGTGCCACCTTGCCAATCCCTTAATAACATGGTTCCTATGAATGGAAGCAAACTTTGACAGGCAACATGCCACCTCCATGTACTAGATATCAGGGATGTCAGTATCATAATCTGGATAGGCTGTGGTTTGGCAGGAGAGCTGGCAGCTTGGCGTGTGCTTCTCTGCTTCCTGAAACCCTTCACTTTTCTACCCATCTCTTCCAGCAGGAATAAACCGAGTTGACTCATAGCAAGAACATTTGTCTCCCAAAGCAAGAGATTAGCTGAGTCCATTCTCACCTAAAATACATGTAAAGATTCTCCTAATGGAACCAAAGCAGAGGTGACAAAAAGCAGTGTCTATCTGGAGGCATAATGTTCTTGAGTTAGATAGGCTTCCTGTCCCTTTTAGCCACCAGCCATACAGGATCCTAAAGACATGAGCTCTTAGAAGGTGAATCGGAATGCTAGAAACAACTGATCCCTAGTGGACTGCTACTCTAGTCCAGGGCTGTCCACTTCTGGACTCACAGAGGGTGAAAGGTATCTCTAGACACTTTCCCTTTTATTTTTGAATGCTGAATCTAGATCCTTCCATATGTGCTAGGCAACTGTTCTGCTAAGATACAACCAGCCTTTGCTATTCCTGTGTGTGTGGATGCCACATGTGGAAGTCTGATGACAGCTTGAAGGAGTTGGTTCTCTCCTTCTACCAGATAGCATCTGGGATCAAACTCGGCCACAAGCAAACTCCTTTATCTACTGAGCCATTTCACTGGCCACTCTTACTATTTTAGGCTCAATGTTATTTATACCTAAGTTGATGATGCTTTTCTAAAAAAAATTTATGTATTAAAGGTATATGCCACCACCGCCCAGCATAAAATTATTAAAGTTTAAATTAAAATTAACCTGGGTGGGGGTGGGGAAGTATGCCTTTAATCCCAGCACTCAGGAAGCAGAGGCAGGAGGTTCTCCAAGTTTGAGGCCAGCCTGGGATACAAAGAGAGATCCAGCCTTGAAACAAACAAAACCCAAAAAACAAAAATGCTGCTGCTATTAAGCTACTCTTGCATCTCTATAAGATACTGTATTCTAGAACTATAACACATTATTTGGTTTTGCTTTCATTTTTAAATTTTTGGGACAGGGTCCCAAATCCCCCTACAGAGCCTTAACCTTGTAATCCTCCTGTTTCATTCTCTGAATGCTAGCTAGAATTACAAGTGTGGGGTCTTGTTTCTCTGTGAGGCTCCCGAGAACTCTGCAGGACTCTTTCATCGGTAACTCTCCAATGCTCTGCATAACACTTCAGATGGCAGAGAAAATGTTTATTTCCTAGAGGACTGGGGGAATTTGCCCACAAGACTTTGAGATGGGGCTACCCTCTGTTGCTCAGTTGACCTCAGTGATTCTCTTGCCTTGGCCTCCTGAGAACAGCTACAAGGCATGCCCACCACACCCATTTTGTAATGAGCATTGTTTTGATGACATGCTCAGTTTTTCCTGTGGTTATTGGGCTATGTAATTTCTTGTATGTTTCCATGAATCAGAACCTGTCATGTATATACAATGTGTGCCTCTTTTCCCATATATGGGACTGGGTTGCCATGCATATACTTACAGTTGGGTCGGTCCAGAGGGAGCACCTGGAACATTCCTGGCAAGGGGCTCCTGGAGAGCGAGGATGCTGGCAGAAATGGTCATAGCCATTGATAGAAACTCGACAGAGGTAGCACATCTGGGCACCACAGCGGCAAGACATGCGGTTGCAGCCTTCAGATTTGATGAGGCCAGTCCCACACTTGTGGCATTTTCTAATTCGAGCAGCAGTCATTTTTTCTTCACTGAGAAAAGAAACAAATGGAGTTGGCAGGGAAGGTGAATGAAAAATAATATGGTCATTAATATTTTTTTCCCCCATGTGTAGTGACTGAGGCTTTTGGTGACATTTAAACTGTGAAATGGGCCTGTGTTTTGGAGGCTGAGAGAGAGAGCTAGGCTCAAAGTTTCTCACCTGTATTACCTTTTGTAAATTTCCTAATTGCCAGGAGACTCAGTTCTCTCACTTTTAACCTTTATTTTTCCCTTCCGGTTTTTCGAGACAGGGTTTCTCTATATTGTTTTGGAGGCTGTCCTGGAACTCACTCTGTAGACCAGGCTGGCCTTGAACTCACAGAGACCCTCCTGCCTCTGCCTCCTGAGTGCTGGGATTAAAGGCGTGCACCACCAAGCCCAGCTACACTTTTGACATTTTAATGATGTTTTTGGAATTCAAGTAAGATTTAAAATCATTTGGAAAAATTCCTGGCACTTATCATTTAGAAAAATGACTTTTTCGTTCTAGGTATCTACAGGCTGACAATGTGGAGAAGAAACTTAGCTTCTTCTTAAACAGAATTTTATTTATGAAAAGCTAGTACCTAAGAACTTGGAGCTCAAACCTTATACAACCTGGGCCTCTGAACACTTGGCCTGAGAATGAGCAATTCTACGGTCAGTCTACTATTTCCCTGTTGAAAGAACACACTTCTCATGTCAAAAGTTCCCACTTCCACAGTTCCCCCAAAGTGAGATTGTTTCTAGAACCATTTGAACTGATAAGGAGGGCACATTACTTTTGCCAGGGACTTCTTGTGTTGGAATTTTGCAGTGCTGCTCCCAACTACAAACCAAAACCTTCCACCTTTCTCTGTTACACTGAAGGCCCTCAAAAGACAGAGGGAAGGGAGGCAGGGTCAAAACAGGTTTGCTACTGAGACAAAGGGTGGCCAGCTACAAGATGAACCAGTGAAGGAGTTCAGCAGGATTTGCTGCAATCTAGAGGTGAATCTAGGCAGGAAGTGCTTCCACTGAACTACAGATATTTAAACACTGAGGCAGTTCCTTCCTTACACACCAGACCATGCATTTAAAAATAGTCAAATGCATGAGAAAACTGGCTACTACTTATTTAGGTACAATCTTTCAGTGGCAAGAAATGGAAGAAGTAGAACTTTAGCTTGAAAGAATTTACAGCCAGTTCACATTACAGAAGAACTAATGATTTCTAAATTTTGTTGAACAGGAAGGGCAAGCTTAATGTTTTAGAACCAGGGTCTCACCATGTAGGCCAGGCTGGCCTCAAATTTACAGACAAGTTGCCTGTCTCTGCCTCTTGTTCTGGGATTAAGAGAGTGCCCAGGAGACCAGATTTAAAGCGACTTTATTACTACTGCCGACTGAGAGTAGTGCATGACAATGAATTTATTTACTTGGGAACTGTGAAGACACTTCTCAATGATGCTCACTAAGACTCAAGGATCTGCCAGGCCATGTGGTGGCGCACACCTTCAATTCTAGGATTTGAGAGGCAGAGGCAGGAGGATCTCTGAGTTCTAGGCCAGCCTTGTCTACAGAGTGATTTCCAGGATAGTCAGGACTACACAGAAAACCCCTGTCTTGAAAAACCAAAACAATAACAACAAATCAAAAGGGCAAGAATGGGCACATGCCAAAAAAAGGACTGCTACTATGAGAATGTGCTGCTGGATGGAACTGAGAAGCCATTGCTGCAGCCTTTATTGGAGTTATCCAGAAAGAAGTCTGTGAACTAGGCAGGAAGTCCCACAGGATGTGCTTCCAGAAGCAGGACAGGAAGACAGAAGCCTAAGCTGAGGCTGGCTATGTCTGCTAACCTAATGTTCAACAGGAAGACTCAGGGACATCCTCTGTACAGCCAGCTGACATCCCATGATTCTGTTACTATTGTGCTTTACTACCCAAGGGTAATGGAAAATAATCCTTGGAGGTTTCCGTCTCTCTACACCCCCCCCCCCCACTTTGCCAAGATCTTACTATGTAGTCTTGGCTGGTTCATAAAACTCACTATGTAGACAAGGCTGACTTCAAACTTATAGAGACCCACCTGCCTCTTTCTCTTAAGTGTGGGGATTATAAATGCATACCATGATTAGCTTAGGACAATGTCTTAAAAAATTAATAGGATTGGACAGATAGTACAACTGGTAAAGTGCTTGCCACAGACAAGAATGACTTGAATTGAGATTCTCAGCACTCGTGTAAAAGCATGTGTGGCAGTGCATGTGTCTCGGCCCAGTACTGGAGAGGTGGACACAGGAAGATCCCTGGGATTTGCTGGCTTACTAGTTTTGCTGAATTGGTGAGTTATAGGTTCCTGTCTCAAAGCATAAGGCTGAGTGCTGGTGAGATGGGTTGGTGGGTGGGGGCGATTGCCACCAGTCCTGGGACCTACATGATAGAAGGAGAGAACTGACTCCTGAAAATTGTCCTCTACAAGTCATGTGTGTATACACATGAAAAAAAAAAAAAAAAAGTCTTAGTGGGTGGTGGTGGTGCAGCACACACCTTTAATCCCAGTGCTTTGGAGTCACCTCTTGAGTTCTTTTCTTCTGAGACAAAATCTAATGCAGGCCTCAAATTTGCTATTTAGTTGAAGATGACCATAAACTCCTGATCCTCAAGCTTTGACAGCACAAGTGCTAGGATTACAGGTATGTACCATTGCAGTTGCTTTTGCAAAGTGCTGGGAATTCAACTCAGGGCTTTGTGTATACAGGGTAGACCCTTTACCAATTGAGCTATAACACTAGCTCTCTTGGACCCATTCTTTTGCTTAAATTTGTTATTACATTTTCATAGTTTTTCACTGCAGCTCTTGTAATTTTCAATGGTGTCTTTTGTTATGATATTTTCTACTTGCTTATTCACCTTGGAACTGGTTTCTTATGTCCATGGCTTCTTACTCTCTAAGACAATAGATTTTTAGGATTTGTATAATTCTGCCCACAGTTTTTCCTCTGGTGAATAGATCACACTTTCCTAGTTTCTTTGAACGCCTTGCAAATTTTGGAAATTGTAACCAGACTTCTTCTTGCAGGCTTGGCAGTTATGAGGCTTTTAAAAGTTCTTTCTGTAAGCACTGTGTCTACTATAGTGTGGGGTTATGATGAGTAATCAATGTTGGAACTGAAAGATACTTTTAAGCCCTGGAACCAAACACACAGAAAAAAAAAGAAAAAGAAAAAGAAAAAGAAAACAAACAAGTGCTATCCTGATCTCGGCTGGCTGGCTGGCTGGCTGATTCTGCACTCCTTCCACCTAGCCAAGGTTACTTTAAATTCCCACCTGCCTTTTATCTATCATTTGCATGGTCACAGTGGAAGCCCAAGGTCTTCTTGGATTTGTCTGAAGTGTGTCACCCTGGTACCCTGGTCATTCACACAGCCTCCTAGATCTCAGGCTGTTGCAACTAGTCTGTCTTTAAATCCTCCCAACAAAATCCCCAGGGAGACTGTTCAGTTGCCTCTGGCAGCTCCTGCTAATTGTTGCTTTAGTGTGAAGGGTGTCCTGTTTTCAGCTCCATACACAACCATTTTTAGTAGCATCCTTTTCCTTTCAGTGTATTAATTTTTTTGATAAAAAACTGGTGAGTCATGAGGCTGATTCCTGTGTTCACATGTGAAACCTTCATTTTACTCTATTACTCCTGATTTGGTTAGGCAGGATGGTTTAGTCACTCAGGCTGGAATCCTGAGAATCATTACTGAATCAATCTACTTTCATACCCTCATCTATTATTAGCCAGAGTCCTGCTAATTTGTCTTCTTAAAGATTTCCTAAGTGTGCTAAGCACCGTGGCACATGACTTTAATCCCAACACTTAGGAGGCAGAGGCAGGCCGATCTTCTTCTGAGTTCCAGGTCAGCCTGTTTTACATAGTGAGTTCTAGGACAGCCATGGCTATGCATAGATCCTATCTCAAAAAACAAGCAAAAACCAAAACACACCAAACCCTCTCCCACTTCAGTGTCATGATCCTTTGAGGCTCTGTAACTGCAGCTTGGACTACTGCGGTTTTCTGTTCCCCTTTCTCCACCCCCCGTTTTTTGAGACAGGATTTCTGTGTAGCTTTGGCTGTCCTGGAACTCATAGAGATCCACCTGCTGCTTCATGAGTGCTGGGATTAAAGATGTGCACCACTACTGCCCGGCCTTCTTTCCCTTTTTTTGAGAGAAGAGTCTTTCCTACCTAGTCCATTCTGGTCTTCAACTCACTGTATAATATGGATTACTAGAAGTTCTACTATAGAATTTATTCATTCCCCAAGTTTGGCCTACTCCCATCTCCCCAGGGAAAGTTCACAGGACAATTTATTCTTTTTGAGATTGTTTTTCTGTGTAGTCCTAGCTGGATTTTACTTTGCAGACCAAGCTGCCCTGGAACTCACTGAGATCTCCAAGCTTTTGCCAGAGTGCTGGGAGTAACACAGTATTTATCACCATACAACAACTTCTGATCCTGTTGCTTTCACCTCCTGAATGCTGGAACTGTGGGTATAGGCCACCATGCCTAGCTCTCTTTAATCCTAGCCTATTTTTTGTTAAAGATACTTGCCATGTAGCCATTAATTCCAAGGCATCTAGGCCTAACATTTGTTTACAAGCATCTGATGCTGGGCCAGATGAACACTAAGTACCTCAGCTCCTCTGTGAAATCTCACTAAAGCCACCTGACTCTATGCTAGAGGACATAAAGGGAGAAACAAGTTTGACAAGATCATGAGAAAGCAGTCAATGTCAGGATGTAATCTGTAGCCAACTGTCTTTGTCAGAAGTCACTAACATGATAAGATTTTGGGTATGGGGCCAGCTGGGCTATGTGGTGAACTTATGGCCAAAACAGACCTTTTATGGACTTGATCTGTTTGTAATTCTTTTGAGACAACTGGGGGGCCATGAATCTGGCAACAGACATCACATAAACTTACTGCCAAATTTTGTAAATGATGACAGTGGCAAATGCTAACTAAGAGTAAGTACCTGGGGGTGAAACACTCGATTTCCAAGAACAGATTTGCTTGAAAATATCCAGGGCTTTAAACAAGCACGACAGACAGATAAAGCAAATATGGCAAAATGCTGATGGTTATTGGGTGTTAATTCACCAGTATTTCTACTGTAGACACCTGAAGTTTGTGTGTTGCTAAGTATCCCACCTGAGCCTCACACATCTAAGCAAGCACTTTATCACTGAGCTGCACCACCAGTTGGATGCTTAAATATTTTCATAAGATACAAGTGGATTTTTAAAAAAGCAGATGTGGCTAGAGAGATGGCTAAGGTTAGGAGCACTTGTTATCGAAGAGGACACTGGGTTTGATTCCCACCACCTACATTTTGGTTCACAACCATCCAAAACTCCAGCTTTAAGAGATCTAAAGCCTTCTTCTGCCTTTCTTGTGTATCAGGTATGTACAAACACACATTTATACATCATAGCTTTCATCATTACAAAGTTAAGATATATTTTACTGATTCCCATTGCTGTAACAAACTACTTGAGTCTAGGAAATTAATAAAGAAAAGGTTTATTTAGTTCATAGTTCTGGAAGTTCAAGAACACAACAATGACATCTACTTGGTTGTGGTGAGGATCTTGATGTAGATGTCTACTAGCAGGGAGAAATGCAGAAGAGATCACAGGGTTATCCCTCTTCTGCCTGAGAGGGTCTATGCAGGGCTGGCCTGGAATTTGTCATTCTCTTTGTCTGTCTTCCTACGGCTGGGATCACATGCATGCAACATCATGCAGGGCTCATTTTTGGGAAGTTTTTTTTTTTTTTTTTAAGTTTTGTGAGAGAATGTCTTCTCACTATATACAGCCAAGGCTGGTTTTGACCTCTAGGCAGTCCTCCTTTCTTTTTCTGCATAGACAGCAAATACTCTACCACTGAGCCACATTCCAGTCTAAGTTTAAGTTTACTGTTTTTTTGGGGGGTGGTGGTGGTGGGGGTGGTTGTGGTTGAAACAGGGTTTCTCTGCATAGCCCTGGCTGTCCTGGAACTCTGCAATCTATTTGCCTCCTGAATGCTGGGATTAAGGCATATGCTTCCAACACCTGGCAAGCTTATTCTTTTTAAATAGCCTATTCTGATGGGACTACCTTAGTTCTGTGAGAGCTATATTAATCTTGTCTAAGGGTAGTGCCCCTAATACCTTTTGGTAGATACCTCTTTTTTTTTTTTTTTTGGAGGGGGAATCAAGACAGGGTTTCTCTGTGTAGCCTTGGCTGTCTTGGAACTAGCTCTGCAGACAAGGCTGACAAGAGTTCTTGTCTCTGCCTCCCAAGTACTAGGATTAAAGGCGCGCCTCCCACCACCCCAAGAGTACTTACTAAAGGTCCTGCTACCTCAACTCACAAAATTAGGGGTAAAGTTTCCAGGACATGAATCTTTAGGAGAAACATTCAATTATACCAAAGTCTACTGTAAGTTAGGTGAATGCTCTATATTCAGCTCTCCACACAGTTTTGTTTTGCATGTGTGTGTTGTGTCTGTATTTTTGAAACAGGGTGTTACTCTGTAACCCAGCGCAGTCTCAAAATCATAGTATTCTTCCCACCTCAGCCTCCTAAGTGCTTGGATTATAGGCTTGTGCCACCATACCAAGCTCAGAATATTTCACCCAGACAGAGCAGTACCTCATAGCATTTCCCTGCATACACCTTGAGCTTTCTTATTTTTGCTACATGGCAACAAGCAGGATCCCCCAGGTCAAGAAAGGGCTACATGGTGAGGGGGCAAAATAAAGCTACCTAAAACCAGTACCCAACTCCCACAGGCATCTTAAGAGACTATAGTCACACTGACTTGATTCTCCTCATAGGTTATTTACTTCCCTGTGTGGCCTGCACAAAGTATGGCCCTAGGAGAGAGTACAGAATAACTGCAGCTGTTGTTCCAGATGCTATTCTTACTGTAGCAATAAACAGCTTCTGGCAACTGGCACACAGCTACTGATATGGAAAATGCTTTTTTCTTCTGTTCAATGGTAGAGAACAGCAGTTGACAAGGATCTTATCTGTCACACACCAAGACAATATACCAGTCTGTGACTCAAGTAGCAGGTGATCTATATGCACTGATATGGAACAGTGGCGGGTGTCATCTCTACAAAGTTCTGGGGGTTGGGAGGCCAGGTTTGCATCAGGATAGGCTCCCCAAAAGCAAGTGTGTGCTGTGTATCTCCACCATCTTTCACATACAGTGAAGTATATATGGGAGGCAATTTGGATTCTGGAACTGACAAACATTGTATTGGATGGTCTACTCTGATAGGTCTGTTGATCTAGAAGGTCCTACATACTCCAGGTATGCAGGGCTATCAGAAGCAGAATGGGAGTGTCTACTCTAAAACAATTACAGATTCCCTGAGAAACTATCCATGGCCTGCTGGCTGCATAGCTGGGCTGTTGGCCAAGATCCAGCTCCTTGATATTGAAGATAAAGATTTCCATTTCTTTGGGGGCTGCATGGTAAGGGTTGCTTTTAGCTTTTTAGGAGCTATCTCACTCCTTGGCTCAGGGCCCTTCCCTCCAGCTTTAAAGGCAGCAATGGGAGATCAAGTCCTCATGTTCCCAAGTCCAGGAAAGCCATTCTACTTCAAGAACCCCCAATCAGATGAGTTCATGCTGAGAAGTTCCCCATCACAAGGTCCATGACTTTAAACACATTTGTAAAGTCCCTTGTATGCAAGGAGAGTATCATGAGGGACATTATTATGACACAGAGCACAACCAGAAGCCATGTGCCTACGTCCAAGTCCCCGCTATGCCACTTATTACCTGTGTGACAATTGTCAAGCTACTTGGGTTTTCCTTGCCCTGATTGCAAAGTGAGGACAATAGGACCTATCTGTGATGCAGACCCAGAGACTTCTAACTGCCCCAAACGTCATTCTCCACTTCATCATCTAAGCAACAAAGTCCTATCCCCACTCTCCATATTTAAGCAGAACATGGAAGTTAACCACCTAGAGGCCATATATAGTGCCAGGCTTCCAATTTGAGGAAAAGCTGCCTGCCTAATAACCAATCCTCCTCCTCCTTTCCTATACACAACCACCCAGAGGATACCACCACACATAGGAGTGGGGAGTCAGTGTGAGCCTGCCAGAGCTGGATTCTTTATGAAAGAGTCTTCTCTAGCACTTAAGTGACTGCATTTTTATTGAAATTTCTCATCACACAGGGAGTACCACACAGTGCGGGTTATTAATATTATTGATAAGGTCTTTTGCCTTCTGGAGGTTGGCAACTCTACTCACTGTCTCAGGCTGCCAGTATTCTATGACACAGGCAGAAGCAATATCAGGGCAATCTCACCTATGAAGACCTGTTATACCTGCTTACTGGCTAGACAGGAGAAGGGGGTGGCTGATTTTTAATAGAGTACATATAAGCCAGACATTCCATAGGTACCACCTGACATTTGAATAACTATAGTTTGTAGAAACAAAGAAATAGGCTCTGGGGTTAGGGTCCTGCCTAAGACTCCTCTGTGCATGGGTGGCTTGAGATGGCACTTCCCATAGAACCCTGTGGTTATTGCAGGACCAGCTCAGCCATCATATTTACTCACATAGATGTCCGGTACTTGATGTCATCCTTTTCAGCCAGCTCTTCACAGGTGAGGCCATTATGCTCTTTCCAGAGTCCCTGACACTTCCTACAGGTCTCCTGGGGCCAAAAGACAGACACAAAGACAGTTTATGGTGAGTGGGTGCCACATACTTCTGTTAACAAAATGCCTACAAAATGTATTTCTTGGGGTTCTAAGTCTGAGAGCTGCTGTCCCAATGAGCAAGGCTTCTTCTGAAGACAGAGCAGCAGCAGGAGAGAGGAGCCATCAGAAGGCACAGGCTACTCTTCAAAACACTGTGAGCTGTTTGAGGGTTTGTCTGTTAGGATCTTACCCTCCACAATTCTTCCAGCCAGGCTCTTACACAGAACCAAGAAATAGTTTGGAATATGATCACTAGTGGCCATCAGGTGGCTGAAAGGGGTGGGTTGACAAGACTTTTCCTGTAAGTCTCCAACATCTGCCCTAATACATTATGTCATGTAGCCCTGGCTTGCTTGATTTTGCTGTGTAAGTAAAGAATTACCTTGAACTGCCTTCTTTTTTTGATATTTGTGTGTGCATGTTTATATGTAAGTGGATGTTTTGTCTACATTTGCATATCAGAAGAGGTTATAGGATCCCAATGGACTACAGTTATAGACAGTTGTGAGCCACAATATGGGTGCTGGGAATTGAACTAAGGACCGATGGATCTTTGTGATTTCCAGGACAGCCTAGTCTACAGAGCTAGTTCCAGGACAGCCAGGGCTACACAGAGAAACCCTGTCTCCCAAAACAACAATAAAAGACTGTGTGGCTAGGCATGGTGGTACATGCCTTTAATTCCAGCACTCAGGGGGCAGAGGCAAGTGGATCTCAATGAATTCAAGGCCAGCCAGGTCTAAGTAGAGAGTTCCAGGACAGCCAGGGCTACACAGAAAGACCCTGTCTCCAGAAAAAGAAAAAAAGACCTTGTGACCATTCCAGGAAAGTGGCATAAACAACAGCTGAAAAATAGGTGTGCTGGTGTTTGGATCCTGTCCTTTTAAACAAAAACAAGAGCCACCTACCAGATGACAGCCTGAAAACAATACATGGCAGAAAGGCAGTACTTTTGAGCATTTCTTGTGACTCAGTCCTTAATTCATGGCCTGTCTTCTTAAGAGAAGAAACTCCATTCTCCAGTAAGGCCCAAGCCCACAAATTAGCCTCTCCACACTGGAGCCTATGGTTCATGAAGGTCAAAGGGAAGTCCTCTGGTCTGTATTCAATACCACAATGGTAAGGCTGTCAGTTATAGTCCTTCACAGTAGAGGGGTACCAGAGAATAACCCTCAATGTATTCTGAAGAGGAACTGTAGCCAGACACTGAAATCCACAATTAAAATAAGGCCAGTATAAAGTAGGCTGGGTAGAGTTCTCATGTGGAGCTCCTCGCATCATCTATTAAACAGTGTGTACTAAACTGTAATTCTCTTCTCCCAAGCCCAGCTAGGCTTTGTTCCTAAACACCAAGAAGCTTATGCAATGTGAAGACAACCATGTTCTTCAAACTGGGGAGAATGAGAAATGACAGAAGGTCATTATGGAGGGCAGACCACCCTGACAGTAACTTACCATCACGAAGCACAGCACACCATATCCACCCAACTCAGCCAGGCCTGAGCTTTTCATGCCATCCCTTTCCTGGTGACTTCAGTCCAGGAGGAAGCAAGGGGACACAGGTGCTGGCTAATCTAGGCAACTCATTAAAGGAGCTGCTACCAGCTGCTGTTCATTATCATATTAGGAACCTGCTGCTGAGGTCTTATGGGGCCCACTGGTCCTTGAAATGCTAAGATATCTTGCAATATAGAGAAAACATAAGTGGCTGGGGAAATAGCTCAGCTTGTAAAGTGCTTGTCTTGCAAGCATTAGGATCTGAGTTCAATCCCCAGGACCCACATTAAAAAAGCCAGGCATGGCAGAGGGTACTTGTAATCTTAGTTCTGGGGAAGAAGGGATAGGTTGATGCCAGAGGCCCTATGGCCAGGCAGCCCTCATTAATCAGCAAGCCCTCAATGAGAGATTCCATTTCAAAAAACAAGATGGAGGAACACCAGAGATTGATCATTGGATTCACATTAATTTATGTACATGCACACACTCACTCTGAGTCTCCTCTTATCCATTTTCTGTTACCTGAGTGTTTAATGAGCAAAACAGATTAGAACCTATTTTGTCTCAGAAGGCCTAGGTAGGATGACTGTTAAATTCAAAGCCGGGGGGGGGGGGGGGGGGGGGGGGGGGGATGGAGAGATGGTTCAGAGGTTAAGAGCACTGACTGCTCTTCCAGAGGTCCTGAGTTCAATTCCCAGCAACCACATGGTGGCTTACAACCATTCATTATGAGATCTGGTGCCCTCTTCTGGTGTGCAGATATACATAGAAGCAGAATGTTGTATACATAATAAATCTTAACTCTAGGTCCAGAGGATCCGATACCCTCACATAGGCAAAAACACCAATGAACTAGCAGAGTTCAAAGGCAATATGTACTACATAGCAAGTTTCTGTCCCTCAAACAACACCAAAAGACAAACAAATTATTTAGTTTTAGATGAGTATGAGAGAGCTGAATTTTCTTCTCGGAAGCATAGCTTCCTCAAAACCAACAAATGTTCCTGGACCATCATCTTTCTTACCCACAGCCTAGCATGTTACAAGGGTCTCTTTGGTCTTCAGTTTGTGGTTTAAAAAAAAAAAAAAAAATCTAAAGAAAACCCGAAGCTGCAGCAGGTTTCACTAACCACTCTTTCCAGGCCACTGTGACTGCTTGTATTCCAGATTCCAGCGTATCTCAGAGTCAGAACACCAGACAAACTGCTCTCTTGTTTTTGATTAATTCTTCCAGCTAAATCTTACAACTTGCTTTCCAGTAGATAAGAAATTGCAGCCACAGTTCTAGGGCAAAGACTGTTAGCCCACTCAAATCTAATCTGAGAAATTAAAGCTTTCTATTGTCATCTAAGGCACACACACACACACACACACACACACACACACACACACACACACACAGGCAAAAAAACAAAAACAAAAACAAAAAAACCCACAACAAAAACCACCAACCCCGGTCAATTCCCTGATGCTTCCAAGTGAAAGATGAGACACCTTACTTCACTAATGATTAGCCACAACTCTAGGGACCACAGGCTTTCAGGCCACCTGAAGACAGTAATCTTCCACACTGCCATCCCCCAGAGCCATGTGAGTTAAGAGTCAGAAGACCTAAAAGGACACTGATTTAAGGATGCTGTGAAAACATGTACTCAGTTAAATCAAAGCCTGGGGAGATTCAGTCAGCTTCCTTTCCTGGAGGCCCCAGGGACTTCCCTTTCTCCTAGGCAAAGAATAGGCAACACCAGCAGGAGCCTGATCCTCATCTCTAAAAGTTCAGTAGCTACCTAGTTCAGCAAACCAAATAGGTCACAGTGGCACGAGGTGACAGTTTCGATGCATACTCATGTCTGTTCAGTTTGAGAGAGGTGGTGGCATGTATACTCTAAGGAGCTGATGATGTCTTTTTTTTTTTGAGAGAGGTGGGTCTCTCTACAAAGTGCTGTGGAATATTATTTAAGGGGTGTTATATTTGTTTATTCATGTGGAACATCTGTTTAAATGATGCAAAGATGTGTTGCATTATTTTATATTGCATTTGTTTAACTCTGTGAAGCCCTGATTCTTTGCCTGTCTAAAAGATCTGATGGTCTAATAAAGGGCTGCCAATAGCAAGGCAGGAGAAAGGATAGGCTGGGCTGGCAGGCAGACAGAACAGAAGGAGAAATCTGGGAAGTGAGGATGGAGCAAGATAAAACAAGGAAAGGAAGATGTCAGGAGCCTGATAAGGGATAAGAAGGAAAGAAAAGACAGAAATAAGAGAAAGGTAAAAGCCAAGAGGCAAAAGGTAGATGGGAATAATCTAAGAAAAGCTGACAAGAAACAAGTCAAGCTAAGGCCAGGCATTTATAAGTAAGAATAAGCCTCCATGTGTGATTTATTTGGGAGCTGGGGTGATAGGTCCCTTAAAGAACAAAGAGCCCAAATAGTAAGAGCAAAGAATAAAAACCAACAAGAGAACCCTGGGACTTACTCGGTAGACCAGGCTGGCCTCGAACTTTCAGAGATCTGCATGCCTTTGCCTCCTGAATGCTGGAATTACAGGTGTGTGCTATTACACCTGGCGGATGCCTTACACTAAAACTCCCTATGGGACACACACCCACACAACTGGACCCACACTGACTGGTAAGGTGCCCTTCCATGCTCTGGCAGCCACAACAACTAAACATCCAACATTCAGAACAGACCCTTGAACCAACAGCTCAAAAATAAGATATATTACATAAGCTGAACTTTCAATAAACACAGAAGGGTTTCATATTAACAAACAAAAATTATCTCAAGGTATGGTTCATAACAAGCTGGGTTGGTGTTACTTGGGAGAGGCAGGAGAATTGCCAGTTTGAGGTATCCCTGGGTGATACAATGAGATCCTATCTTTAAAACAAACAAACAAACAAAAAACAAGTAATGTCAGGCAGTGGCGGCTCATGCCTTTAATCCCAGTACTTGGGAGGCAGAGGCAGGTGGATCTCTGTGAGGTGGAAGCCAGGCTGGTCTACAAAGCAAGTTCCAGAACAGCCAGAGCTGCAACACAGAGAAACCCTGTTTTTTTTGGGAAAATCAAGTAATAATATAAATAGAGGTGATGAGATAGCTCAGTGAGTAGTAAGCTTGCAAGCCTGATACACTGAATCTGCTCTCTGGGAGCCAAGGTAAGGTGAGAACTGAATTGAAGACTATCCTCTGACTTCATGTGTGTTCCATGGCACAGGCTCCTGCATGCACACTTGTACACATCACCAATAATGACACTATAAAGTAAAATTTTTTGCCTTGTTTGTTTTCTGTTTATTTAGCCTGTGAAATTTACCACATTTAACAATATTTTTAAAATACGTTTTAGTTTCCCAACAAATTTAAATTGTGTGTGTGTGTGTGTGTGTGTGTGTGTGTGTGTTTTAACTGTCCTAGCTCCTGTTTCCCTCGAGGTTAAAAAAATTGAAGCTTCAGAAGTGGGGGATAGCATAGCATTCCAGTCATCCCAGTGCACAGGAAGAAGCTAAGGCAGGAGGATCAGGAGTTTAAGGCTACCCCTTGGATGCACAGTCAGCTCAAGGCTACCTTGGGCTACATGAAACCTTGTCTCAAGAAACTGAAGGGGGGGGGGCTGGAGAGATGGCTCAGCTGTTAAAGGCTAGGTTCACAACCAAAAATATAAAGTAAAATTTTTATCCTACCCTTTTCTATTTTCTATTTTGTTAGTTATGTCTGCAGCACAGCTAAAAACAGCATTACCCACATGTAATTATAAACAAGCTCATGTACATGTGAGTCTTCTGCTCTCTACAGCTCCGACACAGTGAGCATTCAGAAAGTTGTGTTGTCTGCTCCTGTTGATACCAGGCAACTAAGAATAAGCTGCAGATAAGCAAAATATTGGGCTATGCTCCAATATACTCCACAAAGGACTGAAGAAGCTGAGGCCAGAGGTGGGAAGACACTTAACAAAAATGGAAGAAAAGTCTAGAAAGATTGCTCAGCTTTGAACTTGTGACACTAGCTGGTCTGAGTCAGGGCTGAAGTTTCTACCACCTGTAAAATGTTAAGGCTGTGGCAGTGGGCAAATGAGACTCAGTTCCTGCCATCTTGGAACTATTATTTTATTTGTTTTTTTTTGTGTAACAGCCATGGCTATCCTGGAACTCATTCTGTAGACCAGTCTGGCCTCAAAATCCGAGACCTGCCTGCCTCTGTCTCCCTAGTGCACCACCATGGCCAGTGCTGTCATGCAGGCAGGGGAAGGCACTGGAATAACCATAGTCAGTCAGCCCAGTGGCTGGAGAAGTCTGTGGAGGATGAGATATTGAGGAGCAGAGAGGAGGCCTAGTTAGCAGGCTGCTGGTGCAAAGGCTACAGGAAGTCAGGTGGAGTGTGAGAGAAGTATGATTTGATGGCTGTAGTGGCAGAGGTCGTGATGGTGCTGGGTCTGATGACTTTTTCTGGCCTCCCTGGGGTCCAGCATGCCCATGGTAAGCATAAACTCAACCCACATTCATTCATTCATTCATTCATTCATTCATTCATTCATTCATTCATTCTCCCCCCCCACACTTTTAAAAAAGGAGGGTAGGCAGTACCCCAGATCTTTGGAGCTAGAAATGACCGCTGCCAGGTACTAAAAATGCAAATGTCTTCCCAAAGGACACTCTGTAAGGATGGCTCACGGAGTGATCTGTTTTTTTCTTTTTCTTTCTGCAAGATTTAAATTTCTTCATTTTTAATTACATGTATCTGTGATTCTATGTGCACAAGTGCAGGTGTTCACAGAAGCTAGAGTTGGGAGTTACAAGTGGTTGTGAGAGCTGATTGGGTGCTGGGAACCAAACTTAAGAACTTAAGTCCCTTAGAAGAGGAACAAGTATGTTTAATCCATCTCTCCAGCCTCAGGTCCTTCTGTTTAATTTCACAGTAAATCTGTGAAGAAAAGCCTGCACCATTAGACCTATACAGGTATGCATTTAGAAGTAAATGAGAAAGGAAGCTAAGAAAGTCACATTACTTGGCCAATCCCATGAAACTATAGACACAATTTAGCCTGGCTCCAAGTAGGCTTGCTCTTTTCCACTCTCTGTTCCCACTGCTTCCCCGTGTGGTATTTGCTGAAAAGAACAGGTCATTGTTTAGCAGAAAACTCGAGGCACAAGGCCATGAGATAAGCTGTGAGATCCCAATGGAGTCTCATGTAAAGAGGCCACAGATGGGCAACTGGCAAGGCTACCTAGTTGCAGCTGTGCAGGACCCTGCTTCCTGAATGGGCTTCCTGGAGAGCTGAGAATGACCCAGTGAACAGCACAATGGAATGGGATCAAATATGAGGCTACTCTTTCTTTCAGATCATGACAGGAGCCTGCTAATCAGAGTATCCTTAAACTGGTCACATGCAAGGAAATGAATGGCTATTCCTTCTACCTTCAGCCACTGTGCACATCTGGTGGGGCAACAGAAAGAAGTATGTACAAAGAAAGACAGGCTCCATGTGTGCTTTCTACACCAGAGTCAAGGATCAGTTAGTCATTCTCCATGGCTGGCCAGTGCTAGATCCTTCCTGTGAATACTCAACAGTTGTCTCTTCAAAAATGGCTGGGACTCTGACCATTAGGATTTTTAAAATTTTTATGTTTTTGGGAGTCTCACTATATAGCACTGACTAGCTTATAGCCCACAATCCTCTTGTGTCTGCCTCCTGATTCCTGGAACTTTAGACATGTGTCACTGTGCCCAGCTGTTAAGATTTGCTGATGACTATGATTACTATTGTCACAGGATTGGGTCAAAGTTCTGATTCAGAGTGATATTCAAAATGGCAATGACTTCAGCACTGAAAGGAACAAAAACATTTCCACTTGCCCATTCTTGCCTCTTTATCCAGTGCTACTGAATGTCAAGCCATCTGGCAGGGCTTCTCTCAGCAAAGGGCTGTGAGATGGGCATTATGAGGCCCTTCCTTCTCCATCTCCCTCTAGGCTGGTGGGTCATTATCAAGCCTCGGAGTTCTCTGAGGACTGAGTATGATGAGGTCAGGCCAGGCAAGGTAAGGAATATGGGTATAGTGACCTCCCTTTCCTTCAGGCTGACACGAAGGTCCCATACAGAGATAGTATTGTTGATCAACCTGAGGGTATTTGGGAAAGTTGTTGGATACAGAGAATTGAAGAGGGACAGTGGTGGGATCCAGAGCTGGAGTGAGGAGTGTGGAGAATCAACTGAATAGCCAGTACCTATGGCCAAGACTAGTAGCTTCTTGCCAATGTCCACATCCGCTGTATTTACCAATGGCATAGCTGTTTCATATATCAGGGCATCTGGGAAATCTTGATGACCTGGTAAAAAGCTGGTGTTTTCCTTGAATTCCTGGGGCACATGGCTTACACTCCATTATAGTATGCCTTATTGTCATCTTTTCTTTTCTTTTTTCTCTTTTTTTGAGACAAGGTTTCTCTGTATAGTCCTGATTGTCCTGGAACTCACTAGCTTCAAACTCAGATATCCACCTACCTCTGCCTCCAGACTGCTGCTGAAACTAAAGGCATGGCCACCACTGCCCAACTACATGCGTGTTTTTAAGAACGGCCACACTGTTACCCAGGCTGGCCTTATATGGAGCCTCAGTTTCCTAAATGCTGAGTTATATATCCCTGCTCTTTTACAACTCATCCTAAAAAGTGGTATTTGGCAATCAACTCACCCCTTTCCAGGAAGTGGTGTTCTATATGTAGGGGTTTTTCACTGTTTCAAAAGGTACCATCTTTCAGAAATTTCAACCTGGGTTTGACCAGCCAAGTAAAGTGAAATCTTACAATGATCCTGGGTTCGTTTCTCTCTCTCTCTCTCTCTCTCTCTCTCTCTCTCTCTCTCTCTCTCTCTCTCTGAGACAGGGTTTCTCTGTGGCTTTGGAGGCTGTCCTGGAACTAGCTCTTGTAGACCAGGCTGGTCTCGAACTTACAGAGATCCACCTGCCTCTGCCTCCCGATTATAGGTGTGCACCACCACCCACTGCAAGTCGATCCTGGTTTTCTCTCTGGTCTCTGGGAAAGAACTTCTGAAGGAAAAGATTTCGTTTAGTTTTTTAAAAATTACATGAACACACACTAAATCTAAAGTATGTGTGCACTGGATACATACTGCACTACTCAGTAAAGGAACCACTCAATGTTATTATTTCCAAAGGCAAAAGAATTGGATTTCTGTACTAATGCTGCCCTCTAGAGGCAAGAGGTTATAAGAGCACATTGGTTTCTATCCTGCTTTAGAGACTGGACCCTTAGATTAATCAGGGCCACAGAGACTGGTTCCTTTCTGTACAGCTGGGATCAGAGTTCTAAGATAAAGTGGCTGGCAAAGCCTTCCTGGCATCAATGACAATTCAGTTTACCTTTATCAGAACCGACTTCAAATTAAACCCATCAATCTTCTCCAGAAGTAATTAAAAACTGAGTCTGGTTTCTCTGAGGCCCTTTAAGCAGATCATATGTAAAACCTGGCAAATGGACATTTACACAGAAGCTTAGAAACAAACATCTGAGTTCCTTCTAGGCACTCCAGGTCCTGTTCTGGGGAATAAAAGAAAAAAAATCAACCCCGTGTCCACCAGGAAGTTACACTGGAGGGAGATGATGAAATGTTAAATAAGTGAAATACAAATAAGACAGGATGTAAGTACTAAAGGTACTTATCAGGGTTAGCATTCAGGGCTGTAGTTTACAGTCATGAGATGGGTAGCAGGGAAGGCCTGTAATGAAGTAAAGGTGTACAGAAGCCAAGGTGTTATGTTTTGTGATGTCTCGGGGAACTTGGAGGAGAGAGGCAGGAGACTAGTCAAGAGAATCAAGCAGGGGCTGTGGGAGTATGAGGCTGCCTGACTCTGGCAGATGAACACCCAGAATAGACAGAGGCTAGAGTCTCCTCATAGTGATTCTGAATAAGCTAATTCTAAAGAACCTCTATCTGCTGGCTGCCCTTTCAAGGGGACAGTCTCAGGCTTGAGCCACTCCTCTGCTAGGCTGGGGTCTTGCCTGCTTCTACTTTGTGCCCAGAGGTTCAGTTCTTACAGCCTTGAAAGGGCAGGAAGGAAGAGGCCATGACTCAGGCCCTTTCAGAGGTATCTGCCTATTACATAGGATCCACACAATTGGAATTTGTGGGGTCAAAGTCACTGCAGCTATCAATTTAAGAACTGCAATCCTTTGCTAGGTTGTGAAATCATTCCACTAGATTATAAGTGGGTTTTGAATTAGGATAAAAAAGTGTGCATTCCACATACCAAATGTTATTTCAGTTGGACATTTATATACTTGTGCACTCATTTTATGCTAAGTAAAAACGTTCATAGGCTAATATAGATTTAATCATTCAAAAATAGGTATAAGAAAGGACCTGATGGGGCTGGAGAGATGGTTCAGCAGTTAAGAGCACTGGCTGCTCTTCCAGGACACAGGTTCAATTCCCATAAGGCAGCTGACAGTTGTAAGTTCCAGAGGATCCAACACCCACATGCAGGGAAAACACCAATGCACATTAAATTTTTTTTTTTAAAAAAGGAAAAAGAAAGTAACTGAGGCTCATTCTTTTTTTTTTTTTTTTAAAGATTTATTTGTTTATTATGTATACAGAATTCTGCCTGTAAATATGCCTGTTGGCCAGAAGAGGGCACCGGGTCTCATTACAGATGGCAGTGAGCCACAATGTGGTTGCTGGGAATTGAACTCAGGACCTCTGGAAGAGTAGTCAGTGCTCTTAACCTCCGAGCAGAGGCTCATTCTTATACTGAGAAGTCCCTAGAATCACTGGTGGGGGTGGGGGAAAGAATGGAAGAATACTGCATGAACACTATACAGAAAAAGGGGCTTAACTCTGGTCAAGGAGCAGGTGATGTACACACAGCACATTCCATCCTGCAAGAAAGCCACAAGCACAGAACCTCACTTTTTCAAGATATATATCTAAGGACATATAGAACATTTAAGTAGGGTTTAAGGGGGTAGTATTAGAAAATCAGAGTGGATTGGGAGGTATCTAAGTGGTGCTTGTCTAGCATATGCAAGGCCTAGGTTTGATCCCTAATACCAAAAACAAAAAAATGAAACTTAACCTGAGAGAGGGCCTTAAAAAGGACAGTGCTGTCTGAATAATTTGGGGTAGAGGTCATGATTAACTCAGATATACAGTCATTTTTGTATTGGCTCTAACAGCTATTGCTAGCTACATTTTCCCAATAATTTGAAAAGAAGTATGTAACTCCTGAATTAGCCATGTCATCAGAAACCAGACATTACCCAGTGGGGCATGAGGACAAGAAAGTGTTCATTCTGGGGTTCAGTTTTCTGTCACCTTCCTACTCTGGTTAGATTTAGGGATCTATTTCATTGTTTAAAACTAAATTTTTATAGACTGCTAAAAAAATTAAGACAGTAGGAACAGCACACACTTAAAGGGAGATGGAATTCTGTATTTCTCAGATGTCTGTACTAGATATTCTAAATATTAACACTATTTATTTTGAACCATTTGAGAATACATTCTTTTTTGTGTTTTGTTTTTCAAAACAGGGTTGTTTTGTATCCTGGCACTTGATCTGTAGATCAGGATGGCCTCAAACTCAGAGATCTGTTTGTCTCTGGCTCCCGAATGCTGGGATTAAAGGTGTGGGCCACCACCACCTGGCTGGGAGAACTTTCACAGTGTTGGGCTGCCATTCGATCTTTTCCTTTTAATTAGTGGCTAAGGTATCAGGGTATACCACTGGTTGCTCTGAGCTGTGACTTGGGGCAGCAATTGGGAGTCCACCATGATGTATGGTGCTGTATGTCCCTCTGTTTATCTGCAGACTTTCTATGCCTTTGTGGAGCCCTCATGACTATCTTGGTCAGTCTGTTCCTGTTTTCAGTGGCCTGTTTAGCTTAGCTCATACACTCCCACTTTCTTCCCACCGAGGACTAGAAATCAGTGTAGGGCATTCAGTAAGAATCTGAAACAAGAATAGACTTGTTTGCCCATGGACTTTGCTGAACCACCCGAAGCTTCAAAGGCTGGTCTGCTGAGGACTTGCTCAGCTTGGCTGATGAGAAAGGCACAAACTGATCTGGCTGACCCTTCTCAACCTGCCTGTTTCCACCTCCTACTTTGGTGAGAGTAGGGAGGGCCTAGTGTTGCCTATGGCTGCAGGGATGTGGGGCAATTGATATCTTTTGGAGAAGGAAGACAGATAGTATCTCACTGTCCCTAAGGGCAGGTCTAACTGCTGGGAGCCTGCCAGCTTGGTTCTCGTCAACACTCAACATGAGTCCATGCCCTGGGAGCCAAGTGCATTGGTTTTCTTGGATCTAACCCCCAGATATTCCTAAACTAAACTAATCCTAATTTCTTAGGGTCTATGTCCTGACACTACTTTTAAGAACCAAATTGTTAGCCTCCAAAGCCACAGAGAAACCCTGTCTCGAAAAACAAAAAAACAAAACAAAACAACAACAAAAAAAACCCAAATTGTTAAAAAGACAAAAACTTAACATTACTAAACAGGAAAATATCAAAGAGATGGGCAGTATCTTTGCAGTAAATGTCAATTTCTGGGGCAGGGCCTGCAGTCTGTGGTCCTGTGTTTGGTGAATCAATCAACTCTGGCCACTTACTTACCTTAGAGGAAACCAGTGTTGCTCACAAAATAGCCCTATATCGTGGTCACTGGTGATTCTATTCAAAACATTTCATTAACTTTTCAAAATAAGTATCTCCCTAACCCTATAAGGGGCTCAAGGAGAAGAGTATTTTGTTTTTTGAGACAAGGGTCTCATGTAGCTGGCTTTGAACTTTTTATGCTTCTGTCTCTACTCCAGAGAGCCAGGTAGGCACTCTACCAAACCAGCACATTTCCCATTCCTAGGAGAGTTATTTGTGAAGAAATATTGCTGTGCTTCATTTGAGGTCATGTGGAGTGTTTGAGGGATGTGCTAGGTAAAGGTAGGGTCAGTGTCCAGGGCAGGGTTACACCCAAAGCCCTGTTAGAGAAGGCTTCCTGGAACAGTGGCAGGCAGAAACAGAACTGGCTTAACTTTGAGTCCATCCAACAGCCAGAACACTGGCAGTTCTTGGTTCGAATTCTGTGATCATGGATAAGTTAGAATTGCAGTAGTCATGTAAGATAAAACAATAAATTAGAAGCAGCTTCTAAGACCAACCACAAATATCAGCTCCAACTTACAAAAAAATAAAATAAAGAACTGCTAGGCAAATATCAAAAACTGGTATATTAACTAGCCTAACTAGAGGTTATCCTATTGGTATAGGTGAACTTCGTTTATATTTAGGGTGAAAAATGTAAACACATGGAAATATAGCTTCCACAGGTATAAAACTGGTAGCTGTAATTCACATGATTATTTTTGCTATGACAATGATTTCTGGAAGAACATGGAATAAAACTGGTTCTTGGAAGTGGAGTAGAGCATAAGCTTCTCATTGCTCCTCTGCCTTGCTTGCCCACCACACCATCCCTGCATGCATCCTGAAGGTAGCCCAAGCCCCATCTTGGTTTTCTAAGTGACAGCCTTTCACTTTATGGACAGCTTTGGGGAATAGGGAAAGTCAAGAGGGCCTGCCTGCCACTGGCTGAGCCTGCTGTCTAGTTACTTGACCATGACTCCACTCAACCGTTTTTTTTTGAGCCTTAGGAAAATGGAGTCTCTACTTCCCCTTTTCCTTTCTTGTGTGTGTGATGCGTCAGTGCTTGTGCCACAAGCATTCAGAGTTTGGAAGAAACTTTCAGGCTAGTTACCCACTAGATTTGAGTTCCCTGTCTTTGCAACAGGAGTGTGGAGATTACAGAAGCTCACTATTTCATTGCACTTGTTCCTGGGATCCTGGAATCAAATTCAGGTCCTCAGGCTTTTGCAGCAAGATTTTTACCTACTGAGCCATCTGCCATCCTATCATCCAACTCTCCCTTTCTTTCTGTTCCCTCAGACAGTGTTTTATGAGAAACATCTTACCATTCTTCATCCTGGATAAACAGATTGGAAGTAGAAGCAACAAGCAGGAAGTCAGTTATGTTTTGTAGTCATGGGCTCTGAGTCCTAGTTTCTGGTATATTTTGGGGCTGCTAACTGGGAAGTCCCACTGGTTTTCCTTCCACTTTTATTTTTGAAGTTCAAATCACCCTATCTGCTGCCCAATCTCCTGAGAGGAACAGAAACAGAATGTATGTGTGTGGGAGGAGCTCAGGCTTCAGCGATGGAGACAGGGTGGAGTTCAATGTGTTGGATCTGCTATCTTCTGGGCAGTATAAGGACCAGCTGAGGGTACAGCTCCTGGCACTCAGTAGGCTGTCCAGAACACTGACCTCATGGAATGGCCTGGCCTTGCCCTCTGACATCTGTGTCTTTACCGCTCTGACAATTCAGTAATAACAAGACTGATGGGTTGTTAGCTTATTCTTTCTGCTTCTCTGTGGAACGTATTTGTGTGCTTCTCTTTCTGCTGTTCTTTGTTAGGTTTCTAGAGCAGATTCTGTGTTGGCATAACACACTTGAAAACCAGTACCCTTTGCAAGGAATGTAAGTACTTTAATAATGCCCTTTAGTTTGGTGGGGTAATATAGAGAATATCATATTTTTTGACAAGATCATTGAATGATTTCAACAGACTGTACAGTCTGGGAAGCCATGACTCCTTGACAGGTCTTGGTTTTACCTGTTCTAACCTTGTGAGATCCCATTTTTACAGTCAGTAATCACAAGCAAGTAGTAGCTTCTTCTTTTCAACGTGGCTAAAGGACTAGCCAAAGTTCATGCAATGTTCATGGAACTTTCACCCATTGGGCTCCAAATGAAACAGAAGATCTTAATTTTATTATTTTTTGTTGTTAAGACATATTCTAATTGTGTAGCTCTGAATGGCCTGCTGTGAACTCAAAGAGGTCTTTCTGATGCTGGGATAAAAAGTGTTTGCCACCATGCCTGGCTCTTTTTTTTGTTTGTTCTTTTTTTAAAAAGATAGCGTCTTAACTATGTAGCACCGTCTGGTCTGGAGATCCTCTGGCCTCTGCCTCCTAAGTGCTAGGATTAAATGTGGCCATACCTGCTGTTTTTTGTTTTGTTTGTTTTTTTAAAGATGGGGTTTTTCTATGCATCCCAGGCTGTCTTTGAACTCAGAGAGATGCACCTTCCTCTGCCTCCCAAGTGTTGGGATTAAAGGTGTATGCCACTGGACCCAGTACTGGCTGTTTTTTGAGTCAGGGTCTCATCATATAGTCCTTGAATTCATGATCTTCTTGTCTTTCATTTACTAAAGTAACAAGTATGTATTATCACACCTGGCTATACCCAAACTTTATATCAAATCCACAAAACCATTTTTGAAAATGCATCTGGGGACAGTGCACCTTGGGACATTTTCTTGATGCCAACACAGGGCTCTCAGGACAGTATACACACTGGCCACAAAAGCATGTGCACAGGTTCACAAGTCACTCTAGTCTCTACTGATGTTTATAGCAAACAATCTCAGGCTACAAAAATGCTAAGCTGGAGGGCTATGTCTGTTAAATTAAGCAGAAACAAGGCATCCACATTTAATAGAGTGTAATACCATACATTTAACAGAGTGCCTGGAAACAACAAAATTTTTCTAGCCAACTTACTTCAATGGGACTTGATTATGGATCATTTTCTGAGAACAGAGAAGGTTTTAGAGTTCACAGAATCCATGTTGAATTACGTTTGTAGTTATGGTACTTAGTGTGATTGACCAGACCTATTTCACCACTTACTGAATACAAGCAAGCCAGACACACATAACAAGCAGAAACTCTGTCTCTGACTTTTAGTAGAGCATGGTCTAAACCAAAATCAGTGAATGCTAAATGCTTCATGGGAAGCAGTCAAGTTGAAAATCTGTAACACCAGGAATGACCAGCAGCTACCAGGCAGGATGTGATTACATGTGAAATCTGGTTGCATGTGTTATATGTAAATAAAACACCGTTTATATTGCTGTGAGGATCAAACACATTTGGCAAGGTCCAGGGTACTTAAGTTCTAGAGGCCTAGATTACCATCTCTGGGTATGCACTTTACAGACTAGGGACATTCTGGCAGACTGTACACATGCTGACATGTGTACACCTGCTAGCTGCTAGCACCTAAACTGGACTTTGCTTTGCTCCTTACCCAGCTGTAGGGAGCCGTCCCTGCATTCTCCATTACATTCGGTGCCTGCCGGATGCAGGCGCCATCTTGTAATGGAGAATGCAGGGACGGCTCCCTACACCCAGCTTCAAGCCTTTTCTGCCTCTGCCCTGTTCAAGAGAATGTTCTCTGCATGCCCTCCTCATGACTCACATCCTTGATCATTCAAACCAACACAAGCAGAAACCACACAAGCCAGGAGAGGACTGGGTGCCCCTTAACAAGTTCTTCCCACCCCAAAGACATTGTTTCTCCCAGACATAAACTTGGAAATTTTATTTGACCTTAAGACAAAGATGGTGGGCTGGAGAGATGGCTCAGAGGTTAAGGGCACTGGCTCTAAACCAGAGGTCCTGAGTTCAATTCCCAGCACCTACATGGTGGTTCACAACCATCTGTAATGAGATCTGGTGCCCTCTTCTGGCCTTCAGGGATACATGGGGAGAAATGATTTTATTTATTTATATATAATAAATAAGTCTTTAAAAAAAAAAGTCCCTCCTCTTAAAAAAGACAAAGATGGAAGTGTAAGTGTTAACAGTAGGTGAAAACGGTAAGGTTCCAAATCAAGAGAAGCTCTCTGATCAGAAAAGTTGTAGGACCTCCTGGCAGCAATTACAGTTGTGCTCAAGGCTGAGCAGGTGGCCCTGTTTCTTGGTTGCCTCTCATCCTGTGCTGATACCCATCTATTTGGCTGCCACCTCCCAAAGGAATCTTGGAGCACAAAGGCCACCCTTTGTGTGGACAGGCATAGCAGGGAGGGGAATCCACATACCACTAAAAAGAGCATGGGTGTGGGTGTGGGAGGGCGGGGGTGGTGTTAGTCCCACCTGAAGTCCTTTTCTGAAAGAATGGACATTTCAAGCTTAACAACTGTGAAGAAAAGAAAAGATACCTAAACATGCGATTCAGTTGAGCCATGACACACACACAAAAGTCACTGGACTCAGGATTCAGGCACTTCCCCTCTAGCCATTGTTCTCTGCCTCTAAATCCAGGCTGGCCTGGGCCTGTGAAGCAGGTGTGGGCCCACATGGGACCAGGGGTGCGGATATAACCTCAACCAAGGTCCATTATTTCCATGGGTAGAATCGTTGTTCAGAAGTAACATAACAATGATCTGAAGGAATGGGGGTGGGGTGGTGGCCTGATGTTGGTTAAAACACTGTACAGACTACATATATCCAGAACAGATTTAGGATAAATCTGATGCATAGCTTATAGTAACAATTCTCCTGCCTCAGCTTCTTGAGTGGGCAGATTATAAACCTAAGCTACCACACAGTTATTTTCATGAGTTCATTTTCTACTGGCAAGATCAAAGTGTTCACTTGGGAACTGTTCAGCCTCAAGGAAGGAGTAGAACCTCCCTTAAAAACTTTTTTGAGATTTTATTTTTTATTTTATATGTATGGGTACTTTGCCCGCTTGTATGCCTATGCACTAGGTATGTGTAGTGCTCTTGGAGGCCTGAAAAGGGAGCCAGATCTGGGACTACAGTTATGGATGTTTGTAAGTCACCATGTAGGTGCTGGGAATTAAATCTGGGTCCTCTGGAGGAACAGCCTTATCTCTCTAGCCTTTGGCCATTCTTTCAGGAAGTCCTATTCTTTGTTCTGTGGATAGTGTGGGCAATGCCACATGTTGTCATTAAAAGTAGACATGGGATAGATGGTTCACTCCCCTTTGAAGGTTGTGATTGTTACCTAGAGGGTGGGTGGGTGGGTGGGTGGGTGGGTGGGTGGGTGGGTGTGTGTGTGTGTGTGTGTGTGTGTGTGTGTGTGTGTGTGTGTGTCTTTCTTGCTATTGTCACAAGCTCTCCTCTAAAAAAAGAGAGAAGTCTACAAAAATGATAGGAAGGATGGCATGCAGAGCCACTATTTATTTATTTGTTTATTTATTGTTCAGCACAGGGTTTCTCTGTGTAGTACTGGCTGTCCTAGAATTCGCTCTGTAGATCAGCTTGGCATCAAACTCAGAAATCTGCCTGCTTCTGGCTCCCAGTGCTGAGATTAAAGGCTACACAGCCTGGCAAGGCTAGCTTCTGGCAAATTATAGTAAGAGTAGGCCCCAATATAAGTCTCCACTACATAATTTTTCCTTACCTGCTTTTCACATTTACACTGAGCATCTGAACGAGGTCTGGAATTTGCCTCCCTCGCCACCCTGATTGTATTCCTTTTCCTGCACACCCTTTCTTAGGTACACCTATCTTCTCTGATACTGGTGCTTCCTCCCAGGTGAAGGCTCTTGGTTACCGACTTGTAAAAGTCAGGGTTATGCTGGAACGCAGGTTTATTTGTGAAGCTGTAGGGCCATCTACCGGCTGCTTTCAGTAACTGTCAACAGTTCTTTAGGCCAACAAGATCTTCCTATGTTGCTATACCACTTCTGAGGCTCTCAACTGATTTTCAACGTTCAAGTTCACTGAAACAGGCAAAGAGAGCTATAGTGCTTTCTATGGTGTCTTCTGCAATATAAATATTTTACCTACATTTTATAATGGGAAACAGTAAAGCCTGTGTTAGGCTTAAGGAAAAAAAAACAAAACCCAACTATCATTAGAAGCCAAGGGGCGTCACCATCTTAACAAACACCAGGAACCTCATCTTGCAGGACAGATTCTATGACTTACCTGGCTTGGTCCAGAGCATAATTCTAGGCAGAGCTAATTCTCCTTAGCCACTTACTAAGCAGCAGCCCTGATTGAGCAAGTGGCCTCCTGTCCTAGCCTTCTTTATGTATAAAAGGAGATATCAGGAATAAAGGAGAGAATGCATTCCAAGCACCCAGTAAGGTGTCTGGTTCCCAGCATCGACTAAAAAATGTTATCTGCTGCTCTACTGTTGCTGCTGTCACCAGGCCAGCCTGGGCTTTTGGGTTTTCTGTTTTCCTAGCATAGTGAACCCTGCTCAGTGGGATGAGCTGGAGGCCACTTTTCATATAGATGGGGGACAGATGTTTCTGGACAGACCCAGCCTACCAGGAAAGAAACTGAGAAAAATATAGCAAGAGCCACTTTGTCAATGACTTTCCCAACAACTCTGATAATGAGGAGAGCAACAAAGGAAACAGTATCTTTTTTTTTTTTTTTTGAGAGTTTCAACTATATATGTTGCTCTGGCTGCCCTGGAATTCACTACGTAGACCAGGGTGGTCTCAAATTCATATAGACTAACTTGCTGGAATTAAAGGCGTGCACCACTATGCCTAGCTGGGAAATTATCTTAAAGTTTACTGAATAGAGCAGGAAAGACTGGTAACAGCAGAAGGAATAGTGACGGCCACCTCTGAGGACATGTTTAGGGCTGAACCCCACTCACCAAACTGCCTATCTTCATTCCCTTTCAGGAGTTTCTGTCACCCTTCCCTGGCCATAAAGAAGAACTAACTGTAGCTGATATTCTATGTTCGAGGGGAGGTCACCTAACAATAGGCAACAGGACCTCAGCTCTGAACAAAGGATCTGTTCTATTCCATCTAGTGACATGATTTGGGGCAAACTGGTTAGGTCCAGAATGTGTGATATAGGGCAAAGAGCTGAGTGGCCAGCTTCAAGAGGTGGGCAGGTGATAGGCTTACACTGACATGAAGAGATAGATACGGTGTTAACAAGGCTTCTGGTGCACCATGGAAACTTGGCAAAGAGCTAGGGTAGCAAGAAAGCTGAGCAGGGAGCCTTTGAGAGCCTTCCTGTCTCCTGTTTCTGGAGTCTAAGTGTTCATGGGATGAGTGTTTGATAAGGACTGTGCTCTGGAGCTATGGTAATGGACCACAAAATTAAGACCCTGAAATCAAGCAATTAGATGGATCATCCTTATTATGGAATCTGCCCAAGGAATGTACTACTGTAGGAAGGGAACGGAAGAAAGGTGGAGGCACAGGTATACTCTATCACAGAAGGCCTTTACCAGTCTGCTGGCATTTCCCATTACTGGTCTCATGGGAATAAGGACAGTTTTAGAACTGCCTATGGTATGACTGGCTCCAGTAGTCAGGATAGACAGAGCCAGCCTCTCCTGAGCCACTTTGGGACCCTCAGATCAGTCTTTCTATTCAATATCCAGAGTCTCAGGGCAGGTGAACAAGTTGGCTTCATAGTCCCCACTAACGGTGCCCTTGAGCAGGACTCTAAAAGTCTCTTACTTCCAGCTCATTTATCAAATCGCTAAAAATAAATAAATAAGTTAAAAAAAAACAAAAACAAAACAAAACAAAACCCTAAGACTGGTTCATGCTCATGACCCCATTGCCTTCAGATATTCTTCACAAGGGCACACCATCTCTTCCCACAGTAACTGAGGCTTCTAGTTCCCTGTCACAGGCTTTGTTCTCTAATACAATGTCTTTTTCTGGAAGGCTCCTCCATCGTCCTCTACTGAGTTCTAAAAGGCCTTTATATTCAACAACAAGGTCACTGCTATGGTGGTTCTTGCATATACCAGGCAGATCTATGGTACTTCTTGTTCTTCTACAAAGAATATGGTCTGATTCACTGGATACTCAACACTTTGAGGTGTATATTCAACAGGTACCCCAACACAGTATGATCTGCTGGACTCTCCACAAAGCTGTTCTTTGTCTCCTCTGCATCACTGAAGGCTGTAACTACCCACTAGCTGTTCAAGCAAACTACCCTAATGCTTCCTTTTCATTCAGCCCTCACATCACATCTACCAGCCAGCCTTTCCCATTCCACCCCTATATACACCTCAGATCTCTCATTCATGCCAAGGTCAGAAGTTACCATCACTTTTGACCTGGACTGCCACGGCAACCCTGGACTGTAATATTCCCCAAATGAATTCTTTGTGATTCTAGGCATTCTTAACATTATAAGCCTTACTTTATGTTTTTGCTTTTTGTTTTTTTTCGAGACAGGGTTTCTCTGTGTATCTTTGGAGCCTATCCTGGCACTGGCTCTGGAGACCAGGCTGGCCTCGAACTCACAGAGATCCACCTGCCTCTGCCTCCCGAGTGCTGGGATTAAAGGTGTGAGTCACCAAGGCCCAGCTAAGCCTTACTTTTTGAAAGACTACTCTAGCAGCAGTTTGAAAAACAGACTGAAGACAAACAAGAAATATTATTTACCACTACCAGGAAAAACAAAGTCCTGCAGGAGTAGCAGAAAGATGATATAGGGAAATGTCATGTGTCTTGTTTACAATAGCTGATACCTTAACACAGCAAACGCTCATCCAGCAGTGGTGCCTGGTAGCTCCAAACACTAAAGAAGGACCCGCTTTAAGCCATCTGGAATGAACAGACACACACAGGACATACCTAACTTAACCATCATAACCTTCTAAATGGATGTCTGCAAAGGAATTCTCTAACTCTGCCCTAGGTGTGCACTTAACCTAGAACCTTGTTGTTCCCATCAAGTAGCCTGAGAATATTATGACAGGATACCAGTAGATAAGCCCTGAGCTATATAATCAGGGGGACAGGTTGATAGTCAACCAATGTTTTTGGATAGCTAAGCAGTTCCCAGCCTATTAGCTGTCTGTCACTCAGAGAAGAAACAAACAACAGACTGCCTTCTAGTTCCTGCAGAGGATTGACATTTGCACTACTTGAATTTACAGACAGACAGTACCATTCTGTTACCACTTTGGTCAGATGAGAAGGCAGACTGGGCTGGTATGAGGTTGAACAGACTGAGGTGTGAGCCGAACAGTAAGACAACACTGAAGCTGGCTCTAGCCCTGGCATGGCACATGTGTCCATTTTGGGCTTTGTGGAAGGGAAGAGAACTCCCGGTAACTAAGGGAGGCACCAGCTCTACTTCTCAAGGGTCCAGGCAGCACAGCTTCCCATGGTTTCTGGTGATAGAAGTTGGCAGGTAGAGGGGCAGCAGATGAACTCACATGCCCATGTTTCCATTCCCTAGCTGGTACTTTTTTCCCACTGCAGAGGAAAAAGTACAGCTTTCTTAGCAGGAACAATAGCTGTTCCAGTGGGCAATCACGGCTACTAAAGGCACCTGATGAATGGGAAGAAAAACAACTTATACTTTTCTGGTTTCTGCCCTCTAATAAATGGAATGATAATTTCATTATTTCTAAGGTACACAGGAGGACAGATTAAAACAACCACTTTATTAGACCTTTGTTATTGAGACAAGGTCTTGCTGTGTAGTTTTTTCTGCCAAGGAACTCTATGCAGACCATGGCTTCAAATACAGAGATGCCTTCCAGAGGGCTGGAATTAGAGGTTCCTGGTGTGGAACTTTGTGAATACATGTGCTCAAAGACATTCTCTACTTCTCCAAGAGGGAAAAGAGGCTTGGGTACTCAGACAAATTTGGGAAGGGCTAAGGCTCCTTTACCACAGGCAGCTCAAGAGGGAACAGGACTAAACAGAGCAACCATGTGCCTGATTTTCCAGAGTACAGTCCTCTAAGTAACAAGGTACTTGGGTCTCTTAGGGGTTGTAAGCTACAACTCTGGATAGCACTGGCTCTCCTGGTGAGCCCTCTATATTGACTACTAGATGTTCATGCCACAGTAGGCCTGGCAGGAGCCATATTAGGCAAGAGCAGTGGACCTCTGGATGTTTTGTCCTCCACAGTTACCACCACTACAGATCTACAGATGCATAGACAGCCAAAGAAATGCGCTGGAAAAAAAATAAGCCCCTCCTTTATGCCTCTCAGGACTATGACTACATGGGCTGGGTATAAGTGGCAGCTGGGCCACTGTTTCCTATGCCCTTTCTCCACATAGGTCTTTGGGACTCAAGCCAGGGTCTAGAGAGGATTTCTTAGTCTTTTGGAGAGCAAGGGGTGATTGGTTAGCATTAACTGTCAACATGACAGAATCTAGAATTACTTGGGAGACAGGTCCATGGACCTGCCTGTGGGGGATTATCTTGGTTACATTAATTGAGGTAGTTAGACCTGGTTACTGGGGATGGCACTTGGCGGGAGTCCTAGACTATAAATAAAGAAAAGGGTCAGAGCAGCAACATGCACTTATCATGATCTGCTTTCTGAATGTGATGTAAACAACTCCTTCAAGCTCCCGTCACCTTGCCTTCCACACCATGATGGACTGTACCCTTGAACAGCAAGCAGAACAAACCTGTCTGTTAGGTTTTTTTTTTTTTTTTTTTTTTTTTTTTTGTAAATCACAGCAACAGGGAAAGACATAAAGATGCAGGGCTAGAGAAACTGTTCTGTTACCCACTTCCCCAGGCGCCAGGGCATGCACACTAAGCACTACTGCTGCTGCAAACAGTGCTGTGAGAGAAACCTCATAAAAACAAACTATATTAACCTGTCCTCTCTCCTCCCAGATAGATGCACAAAAAGCCAGAGGGGAGGAGGCACTGTTGGGAAGTAAAAAGCCCAAAGCTGAACCTGTCAGAAGACACAGATTCGTCCCCTTTCCTCTCACATTCCTATCCAAATGGCAAGTCACCAAGGCAGCAAACGCCTATCTCAGGAGTAATTAAATCCAATGAATCTCTGGAGAAGAGCTTTAAATATTCAAAGCCCCATTAATCCTCATGCCTTGGAATTAAATATGTATGCTAAGAAGGCTTGGACAAAAGCAAAAACACTTTCAAATGTGCATTCTTTAAATCTGTAGCATTAGCATGCATTTCTGTCCTGACCTTGTAGAAAACTAGGTAAAAAACACCATAAAGCATACACTGTAAAAACTGGTTAACACTTTAAAAACTGGTAGAAGAATGCAGATACAATCTCAGGCCATACTGAGCTATAAAAATGTGCCTGAATAAACAGTTTTTCTCCTCTCCATTCTTTCCTTTTCATTTCTAGAGCCTGAGTCCAGGGCTTCACTAATGTAAGTTAAGTGATTCACTGCTGAGCTATACCCCTAAGCCCTCACAGATTCACTTTTTAGGATTTGAATAATTGAACCTGCAAATCATGACTTCTGTTTCCTTTTCTGTGTTCTGACATGGACTCTCTGGGTTGCCCCCAGCACCTTGGAGAGTCTTGTTTCTGCAGTTCTGAGCTCCTCTCTCATTTGAGTCCTGGATAAAAGTTCAGTGACTTCTCAGTCCTCCAGGGTGGGATGACAAAAGGTTACCCCAACATTGCATTCTGTAGGAGGACAGCCAAGTTCTTCCTTGCAGAAGTAATGTGCACATCAAAACTCCCAATGAGACTTGGACTGCCACGAGCTCTCCGGTGAGAAAGTCATGGTGAATACTCTGTTGACCATCATACAGTTTTTGAATTTCTTTTCTGTGACGGGGAGCTGCTGCAGGGAACTATCAGAGCCACGGTGCAGGCAGAGTCACCTACTGAGTGCCCTAGTAACAAGCCCACTACTTCTGCTGTTACAATCATACACTTCTTTAAAATACATGAGTAGGGTTTGGGAAACTTGCCAAAGGAGCAAGTTCTATTTTCAGCAATAGACTGTTAACTATAAAGGGTCTTAAAGACAAAGCTGAAGCCCTGACCAGCCCAGCTGGATTATTACCACGGTCAATTGATTGTACCTGTCAGGAACACCAGGTTCCAAATTAAAAGGTAAAAATTAAGGAATGTGTGAAATTTCTAGATATTAAAGAGTCCAAGGGCAGCTAGCTCTGGAGAAAAGACAGTGCTGAAGAACCCTATTTTCAGCACCATGGATTTAAGTGACACTGAAGTTTCTTCTAACCTAAGCTGGACTCAGACCTTTGCTCTTTGCAAGATTCTGGGGTAAGGAGGTCTCAGAGAAATAGAATGAACCCAAATGTGAACCAGAAAACCAAATAACAAAACAAACCCAAGAGCAGCTCAGCAGAAGGAAGGGATAAAATAATCTATTTGATTTTCAAAGACCTGAAGGTGAAAGGTGATAAAATAAATTTGCAGGTGTACCCCACTCTCCCTCCCCCCCTTATTTCTATGTGTAGCCCTGGCTGTTCTGGAACTCACTAAGCAGACCAGGCTGGTTTTGATCTAAGAGATCAGCTTGCTTTTGCCACCCAAGTGCTGGGATTAAAGGTGTGTACTATCACATAAGGTTCTGCTCTCCTCTTTCTTCTGGCAGTAACCACTTCATGGGCTATTAAACTATGCTTTAAAATACGTAATGTAATGCTTTTTTTTTTTTTTTTGGTTTTGTTTTTGAGACAGAATCGAGTATCCCAGGTTGGCTTGAACTTCAGAGACATTAAGTTAAATTAATTTTTGGTTTTTGGAGACAGTTTCTCTGTGTAGTTTAATAGACCAGGCTGGCCTCTAAATCAGAGATCCACCTACCTCTACCTCCCAAGTGCTGGGATTAAAGGTGTGTGCCACCACACCCAGTTCAGTCTTGAACTTCTGATTCCCCTCCTTCAACCTCCTGAGTGCTATTAAGCATTTACCATAAGCATGTGCCATTCATGTCCAGTTTATTCACAAACCCAGGATTTCATCCATGCTGCTAGGCAAGTACGCTTATCAACTGAATTGTATCCCAGCTGGAAGCCGTGTTTTGCTAAGAGATCAAGGATTTGCTCTGATCATGAAGAATGGCTTGGAACTTTTTGTTACACCACATATACCATCTGCCACAGTCTGTCAACACACCTTCCTGTTTCCTAGCAGGGAAAAAAAAAATGGCCATCCAGAAGATGGGAGGCACTGGCTTGGCATAACACATTTCTGCTGACGTCAGCGAGGCTAGAGCTGGCTGGTGGAGACACCAGGCTTTCATTTTGTTGTTAAAAGCAGAGAACTGTGCAAAGTGGAAAGCACTTCCAGCAATGTTTAGTCTTTTAATTATTAGTTAACTGAGAGAAAAAGTAAAACCTAACAAAAAAGTGGAATCTGACATTAAATGAAGCTGAAGTGAACTGCATATTCTATTACATCCTCATATACCTATGAGCCAAAAAAAAGAATGAAGGGCTACCACTTGGTTCATTCTAGGAAGAACAAGGGGATGGTATTCAGCCCAAATCACTACTTAAAAACAAAAACAAACAAACAAACAACTCTGTTAACACACATACACACCATCCTTTAGCTGTTAGATTCCTGGGGGGGGGGAGAGGAAGCTATGCCTCTATTTAGCAGACAGATACTGGACATTTAGACAAGATCAGGCATGTTCATCAGACATATCTGGTATGGCCACAGACTGCCCTGGACATTTAGACAGAAGGATTAAGAAGCTTTGCCTTGCTCTGAGCCCTTGGTAAGACTTCCTTATTAGCACTTACATGTTTTTGGAATGGAATATGAAAACTGATGACTAACAACACTAATTCTATGTGTTTCACTTTCTTATTGATGAAAGGTTTGCTTTAGATAACTATGACACATGATCTCATGGATCAAGACAAAAACCACTGCTTTTTTGTTGTTGTGTAAGACAGGGTTTCTCTGTGTAGTCTTGGAGCCTGATTGGAACTCACTCTGTAGACCAGGCTAGCCTTGAACTCACAGAGATCCACCTGCTTCTGCCTTCCTAGTGATGGGATTAAAGGCATGCACCACTACTGCCTGGCTCTAAACACTGTTCTTTAAGGCAAAACTTAGAGCTAGGTATGGTGGTGCCTACCTGTAAGCTCAGTCCAGATGGAAAAATTTTAGGAGCCTAAAAGCCAATGTTGACTGAATGTAGGAAAGGAAGCAAAAAGTGTTAGAAGACTAAACAAAGGCACTGCTTGCTCTGTCCTCAGAGGATCTGGTAGACTGGGTTCTGCTCAATGCCAAGAAACAGAATGAAGGCCCATAATGCAGCAGCACCTTTAGGATTCTGTGTGTCAACCTGTAGGGCCAAGAACACCACGGTGAGAGGATGTAATTCTTTGGAGCAGGTTGGAGGAGGGATGGTGGCTGCAAGGTTGGTATCACTCTGTCAACTACAACAACATTTCTTGCTATGGAAGATGACATGGGAAATCTGACAGGATTTACTTTCAGTTTTAGCAACCATGACTCACCCCAAAACTCTCTCAAGCATGGCCATATTTGAGTAATACACAGAAGAAAGAAGAAGGGGGGGAGGAGGAAGGAGCAGGAGGAGGAGGGGTTTGGGGATATACCTAGGTAAGTAGAGTGCTTGTCTAGCTTTTTCTGGGTAGAATCCTCAGTATTGCATAAACTGGGTATAGCAATATATTCCTATAATTCCACCACTTGAGAGGCAAATTCAAGGTCATACTTGGCTACAAAGTCAAGTTTGGGAAGGGGGGAGGGAGAAGGAGAGTGGGAGAAGGAAAGGGAACCTGGGAAGGAGGAGGCAGCACTTAGGAGCTATACCTTTCTGTTTACCCCACAATCAATGACTCCTTGTTTTCACAGAGCTCTGAGCTCTTTTAAGAAAAATCTAAGCTTGTGCACCCATTTCCTTTTTTGCCTTGCAATTTTTAAATTACCTATCTTGCACTCAGGGGGCAAAGGCAGGAAGATCTCTTAGTTCAAAGCCAGCTGGTCTGTAAAACTACAGAGAGAGACCCTGTCTTGAAAAACCAAAATAACATAAATAAAATATTTTTAAAATTACCTATCTTTTGAGACAGGGTCTTATTGTGTATCCCAGGTTGACCTTTAGTTCCAGACTCTCCTATATGGGCATCTTCTGCTAGCACAGCTCTGTTCCAGCAACTTCGGGTATTCTAATCACACACTTGCATAATATACACAATCACCAGAGAATCACTATGATTTTTGATGTGGAAGAAACTGAACTTAAGATGAGTTAACACTGAAAGTCATAGGCTTATCCAAGTACCCTGAGCCAGTGAGTGTTCACTTCCCATTACTCTACCACTTTTACACACAAAGAACTCTGTCCTCATTCTGGTGATGCTGCAGGTTCTGACAGAGCACATCCACTTCTCTAAACCCTTGCCCAAAATTACCAAATAAAGAGTATCTGGATTCCCACCCAGATGGGTCTGCTTGTCTGAGGGAATAAACCCATCCACATCCTGAACAGACACAACTTGCTTGAAAGTTGGAATGTATTGCTAGGAAGAATGTCTTAGGACTCTCTCCTCTCTGCTTCTAACTTTTGGGTTCTAAGTAGTGATTAGTAGTGTCAGGGTTTTGCTGAATTCTTTCAGGCCCATTAATAATGGAAGAGCAGAACTGGGAAGAATGCAGAAGCATGCAACAGGGGTTTCAAGGTTAAAAGCATCAAAGGAACTAGCTGGGATGGGAATAGGGAGAAGAGGGGAAAAAGGTATGCTCATGCATGTGTGTGGGAAAGAGAATGCCAGTTTCAAAGAGACTCTTTGGAATGCCCAACTCTCATTAGGAGCACCAAGCACGATGAAGCACAGCTACTGGAGGCATGGCTTTTTCTCTGTCTGGGAGTGGGCCAACATTCCTGGCTACCTGTCAGGAAGTCCATCAGCACTGGAGAGCTGCCAGTGGATAAAATTGAGGTCAGAGGAACTATGCTAGCATCTTTCAAACCTATTTCTGACATTTGAAACAACCTATTTCATAAAGGGCCAGGCCTGCTTGTTCAGCAGAACATGCCTGACGACCACTTTTTTAGCCACAGCCAAGAGTAGCAGCACACAGGAGCCTGATCAGTTGCAGCTCCCTCCACTGCTGTAATGGGTGGGGATAGTCTGTATTGTTGCTACTGCCTCCCTGGCTCCACAAATCTCCATGTCTGCAAGAAGAGATTTCAAAAGCTCCCACTTCTGACATTCCTACACAGAGCTTTATAGGCAAACTGAATGATGGCAAAGAAGCCTGCAAATTATGCCTGGGAAAGGCTTAGTTTGGCTATTTGAAGAGCATCTGCTTGGGAGGAGGCCACAGCCATGTGAATTCTTCAGCTGTTTATACCCCACATTGCCCCCTCAGCAGAGGGATTTGCTACTCAGCCTCCAGCATGCACTAAAAAAGCAAGCTGTGTCACATACTAGGAAAGCAGAGACTCCATCAGCTGTTCTCACAACCCTAACCAGACATTTTAAAAGTCTGTCATGGCAACGCTTCTTCAATCAGAATCTATCCTGACCTGCTAGTCAGAAGGAGTCTGTATGGGAAAGGGAAGACTAGAAGCAGTCTTCAAACTCAATTATAAGGGCAGTTCACATCTAACAGGGCAGTGGCAGCGCTAACGCAATTGCTGTGAATGGAGCTGGGGCAGAAAAGCCTCAAGCAAAGTGCAGCTCTTTCCATTCACACAAATCTAGCACTTCACCTAAGGCACTGAGGCATAGCAGCCCTTATGGGGACCAGAGACACACAGATATAAAAACTAAAAACTAAAAACATATTTTGACTATTGCATTTTCCTCCTTTTGAGTTCTTTTGAAATGAATCCTTTAGCTCTAAATGAGGGCCAGAGAGAACTCAGCAGTAAAATGCACTGGCTGCTCCTGCAAATTGCCCATGTTTGATTTCCAGCACTCAAACAGCAGCTTATAATTATTTTTAAGTCCAGGTCCTGGGATCCAGTGTCCTCTTCGGGCTTCTATGGGCACTGCACACACACAATGCAAAGACATTCACGCAGGCAAGAATCAAATCCATACACAAAAAATAAATCATCTTTAATCCCAGCACTGGGGAGGCAGAGGCAGGTAGATCTTAGAGGCCAGCCTGTTCTACAGAGTGAGTTCCAAACAGGTTCCAAAGCTACAGAGAAATCCTGCCTTGAAAAATCATACAAAGAAATGATCGGAATGATAAGTTGGTGACAACTTTAATTCTTTTGTTAAAAGCTGTAAATATGTATATATTCTTCTCTTGACTCCCAACAAGCCTTCCTATGTGGGGAATGTCTCCTACCAATGCCATGTCTAGCCTTTCAAATCAGCTTTATGTGTGTTATCAAACATCTTTCTCATCCCATTTAAGATTCCAATGTAGAGGTGAGTATGGTGGTGCATGCCCGTGACATCAGCGCTGGGAGCAGGAGCACTTTGTTTGAACCTTATATCCAATCCAAACCAAACCGACCTAACACAAGCACTCTATATCCATTACCCAACTCTTTGTTCTTTTCACTCAGTGTATAGTGAAGGTGGCCATACGCTAGCATACCATATTTGAGAAGCCCTATCTGATCTGCTATCTGCTTTAGTAATTATAAATACATCCTATTTACTTGCTTAGTGCAACCTACCATTACTGTCACGCTTTTAGCACAAGTGTGCAGACAGTGTATAGTCTGTAAAACCTTGCTTTTTGTAAGAAGTTTGCTGCCTCCTACCTAGCATATGCCATTGTATACATATACATTGTAACCTTATCTAACTATTCCCTGTTCATAGCTGTCCAAAGAGAAAATGGATAGCCCCTACCCCCTTTTTGACAACATCTTATTCTTGCAGCCAGGTTAGTCTCAAACTTTCTGCCTCTGATTCTGAGTGCTGGGATTACAGGCATGACCATTAACTCTAGTCTTGAAAATGGATGTCCTTAAGAATAAAATTAAGGCCTGGTGGTGGTGGTGATGCATGCTTTTAGCCCAACACTTGGGAGATAGAGGCAGGTGGATCTGAGTTTGAGGCCAGCCTTATCTACAGAAAAACTCTGTCATAAAACACAAAATAAAACAATAAAATAATAAAATTAAACTTATACTTGGGAAGAATTCAGGATGAGGAAGAGGCCAAGCTTCAAGAGGAACTAGAGAGAGCAACCACCTCTTCAAAATGTTACTTCTTCTTTGTAGAGGAAGTAAGAAAGGAACCATGGTTTTTTGATAAGAGGAAATTCCCCTCTGCTCTATGGGAGCTATTCCTTGTGTTTGTATTTTTCTAAGGTTAGGCAAGACTGTTTGGAGCATACCGTAACCAAATTAGGAAACAAGCTGGCTGATATCTCTTAACTGGTCACCACACAGTCAGGATGTACAGGCATGCAGAGAGTGATGGATGTGGAGGAAGTATCAGTCCCAGAAGGAAATGCTATTTGCTTGAGAAATCAAGCTTAAAAATTAGACTTACTCAGAATATTTTTTCTTGCTGTGGCAGACCCCCCCCCCAAAAGGGGGGGGCACAAGTTTCCAAAAGGCTAGGTACAGTGGTACATACTTATGATGCCAGCACTCCAGTGGAGTGGGAACAGTACAGCACAAGTTTGAGGCTAGCCTAAGGTACATAGTAAGATGAGGGAGTAGGTGGAGAGATGAGAGAGAGGAAGTTCCCAGAAGTAAATCATATGGATTAGTAAATGTGCCACCTATCCCCTTGTCCACTCCCAGGGAAGCACAGATCTTTGAGTCAGGCCAGGGATATCACATTTCAGCAATTCAATAGAAGAAAGAGTCAAAAGCTCAAGATATAGCTAGTGGCAGGTAGAGCAGTTGCCTGGCATATGCAAAGTCTCAGGTTTGGCTAGTGAGAAAAAAGGAAGGGGAGGGGAATGGAGGGGAGGGAGGAGAAGAGAGGAGAGATAGGAGAGGAGAGAGGGAGGGAGGAAGAGAGGGAGGGAGGGAGAGAGCACAAGAAACCCGGACTTTCCATTTTCAGGCTACCTATCTAGCTGCTCTATTTGCCAGAAAATGCTAGTCTTGAAGCTTCAAAACAGGGTCTAGAATAAAGGGAGATTTAAAAGATAAAGACAACCGTAGTTCTTTATAGGAATCCCTTACCTGTGGTCCTTGTCTTGGGGTTAGCTGAAGCAGCTTGTCCATTGAGACACTTGCCTATCTTATATTAAAGGCGTGCGCCACCAACGCCCGCCCGGCTGAGTATTTACTTTTCAAAATGTACTTCTAGCCAGGTGGTGGTGGCGCACACCTTTAATCCCAGCACTCGGGAGGCAGAGGCAGGCGGGTCTCTATGAGTTCGAGACCAGCCTGGTCTACAAGAGCTAGTTGCAGAACAGCCTCCAAAGCCACAGAGAAACCACGTCTCAAAAAACAAAAAAGTATTTATTTGTTGGTTCTAACAATAACTTATTACCATGGAGAAGATCCAGGGTTTTTTTTTGTTGTTGTTGTTTTTTCCCCAAGACAGAGTTTTCACTGTGTAACAATCCTGGCTGTCCTGGAACTAGCTCTGTAGACCAGGCTGGCCTTGAACTCAGAGAGATGTACTTGCATTTGCCTTCCAAAAGCTGGGATTAAAGGTGTGTGCCACCACTGCCTGGCAGACCACCAGTTTTTCTTAATAGTTTATAATTCACGAACTTTCCAAAAGACTTCAAGTAACCAACATAAATCTACCAATTAACATGTTCATTTCTACTGGCTAAGAACATTGAGGATTATCTGGGGTACATGGTTTCCCAGGTTATAAACCATGAGTTATAAACCATGAGAACCAAAATCAACACCTGGGTAGGTTCCACTGGATAATGGAAAGGGAAACAAATACCACATCCATTTGAGCTCCCATGCTCAAGTCTTCCTGTAGGCTGTGCCGTCAGATGAGTCCTCCTACAGCTTCCATGGTCATGCTGGAGCCTGAATTTAGCAAGACCAGGACTAATCAGAGAAGATCTTCTTGTCTGTCTCTGCTTTCTCCCCATGGTGCAGCAGACACGGTAGTTATAGACAAATCTCATTGCCCTTTTATGGTAGAAAAATGAATTGCTTGCCTAGGGCTGAGGCCCAGAGATGACAGAAGGGGAAAGTTGTTGTTTGTTGTGGTTTTGGCAGCCACAGCATAAGTGTTCTGTCTTTAGCCACCCTGGCTATATGGTTCATACCAGGCATCTGCTAAGGAAGAAAACAAGCCTGGCCAAATGCTGGAGGAATCTTCCCTTACTCTGCCTGAGAAAGGACATGTTGTTTATGATTGGTGAGCCTGGGTTTTGTGGAAATGTTCTTTTTTATAAAACAAGGCGTAAAAAGGTCTTGTTTTGTGTGAAAGGTCTAAGCAGAAATGCCCCAGAAGTTAAGAGTTCCATTCACTAGGCCCAAGCTAGTGGGACTAGGGTTGAACAGGGAGGCAGCTTCACATGACAGAGGACCAGTGTGGCTATGAGTTCCCCATCTCCTGTGAAGCACGAGACAACCAGGAAAACAGCCACCCACTGTAGATAAGTCTACCCTCAGGATAGCACAGCAATGTCCCAGGCCCTTCTGCTGATAAAGCAGTAGTTTGCAACACAGGGCCTTAAATTGTTTTCATTTCTGTCAAGAGGCCCACAGGAAAAAAAAAAAAAAAAAAAAAAAAAAAAAAAAAGAGCAGGCTTCCCAGCAGCTGCAGACACACATTGCAAAAGGAGAATTAGGCAATTCTCTGTAGGCACATCAAGAGTTAGAGAAATTAAGCTTATCTGAGTGAGAGAAATTAAGCTTATCCAACATGCTTTCAGCTGGAAAACAAGCCTTTTAAAATGGGGGGGTGGGGAGCACATAACTGTGATGCTTGCACACTTTCTTCTACACTTAAAGTTCAAAAGGACAAAAAAAAAAAAAAAAAAAAAAAAAAAAAAAAAAAAAAAGGCAAGCTGGCCCGGAACACACCAACTGCCCAGGAAATCTGCTCCAGGGTTACAGGAAGGATGAACAATACTCCTGGGCATGCATATGGGGTCTGTATCCCAGATAGCCCTGGGGTGGCCTGTCTGGCCCAAAGCCACCTCTCCTTGGCACCCGTATTTCATCAGAATCCAAAGGATTGGTGCTACTTCAGCCTCGTCCACCTCAGCCTTCTGGGGAAAGAGCCATGCAAATACTCAGAGCTTTGTTAACAGGCTTTAGAATGAGACTGATCAAGGACTGCAAGACTGTGTCCCCAGGTTGCCAGCAATGACCTGCTGTGGTATGTTGATGAGGCTCCCTGAAGGTCTCTATCTACTGCTTCCCCTCAAAGTTAAAAGTCCACTCTCTAAAGCACCATGAACCCACTGTTGACACCTATAATAGTTCCCTGACATCTGCAGAACTAACTTTACCTTCCTTGCTCTAAACTGTGATAGCCCATGATCTGGAGTCTATTTCTCTGCCTAATCCTACTTCCTTTCACTGTGGTCATTACTTGTCCATTGGATGACCCTGAATACAGCTTGGCTCATGTGATCCTCTGGCCCCCACAGTAAAACTGTCTCCACCCATTAGGTCTTACTGTAGCAGTGTCAGGCCAAAACCATACTCACACCAGTGGTTTATTCACACAGTGTGCCAAATCCTAGTGATCTTTTCTTCCTGGGAGTCCCACTATCTCCCAGTGCTATCTACTTGAGTTGGCCTATAGAATTCTTTCCAACACAGCTAGCTGTTCAATTAACAAACTGTTCCTGTAATTGGTGGCTTGTTTCCTTTGTGCAGGAGAGGCAACAGGGGACAGGGGCAGCACCTACTACAGTCTGGGTAAGAAGCAGCAAGGAGACCCTAGAAGAGAACTCAAGCACTTGCCTGGAGAGCAAAGAGGAGGCTTTCATGGGGCGAGAGAGGCTTCAAGTTGAGAGAGCTATGGCAACCAGAGGTGTTTTTAGCCTCCCAAGCCTGACAGTAGAGGAGAGGAAGGCAAAAGGACAAGCTGTAGTAAAAGAAAAGAAAAGAGAGATCGTGATATTTTATTCGCTCTGGGCTAGAATATGGATCAGCTTCTCAGGCTCAGGGAGCTTTTGAAGGGAAAATGCTTTTCATATGAACCTCTGATGGGGAATAAATGGGGGGGGGGTGCTTTTATGAGGCTACTGGGATTTAATGTGAGAGACTCTTAGTCTGTTTCTTTTTGAAAAGCAAATGCCCATCCTAGCTTTCAAGAAACCATTGACTTTGGGAAGGAAAACACTAAAAAGATTATCTGTCTCTCTTCTGGACTTCAGGTAAAATAGTCTGCATGCAATCTGCCCTGGAGATGGAACTGTTAGCCATATCCACACTGATACAGGGTCTCAGGTTTCCCAGCAGCCTCTCTGCAGGCCACACCAAGACCCTTTGGGCCAAGATGAATTTCATGTGTGAGGCTCTGATAGGTTGTGTGACCCACTTCCCAGGTACTGGTCAAAGAACACAGACTCTCAAAAATTCAACAAAGAACCAACCCTCCTTCTGCTGGGACAATGAACCCTTTGCCCTACCAAGGGAGTTGCTGCTACTTTCCTGTTACATTATCAATATTCTCATCTCAGAAAAGTGACTGACAGCCCTAGGAGAAGCCATTTGAGTAAGGTCTTTCCAGTCCCTGTGAGGGATGCACATACATACTAGCAAAGCAGACATAGCTAAAATAAGAAGATACGGATTTGTTTACTTGGTGTTGTTGCAGTGCTGGAACTTGAATCCAGGGCCTTGCACATGGCTAGGGAAGTGCTCTACTGCCAAGCTACACCTCTAACACTTTGTAATATCTTAGTACTATTTATTTTTGGTAAGAAAAATGCAAAGGTAGATAATATAAAGAATTCCATATACCCAGTCACTAATGGCTACTAATGATTGACTCATGGCCAACACTAGCTTATCTGCCCCCTTCATCTTCTTCTATTCACCCCTGTATAACCATGAAACAAATTCCAAACTAACTCCAGACTACTTGGTTCATTTACTAACATTTCAGTGTCTATCTCCAAAAGATAAAGACTCTGAAAACTAACACAATAAACCATCCCAAGTATACCCAAAGCACAACTGGAAGCCCTGGGTTTGACTCCCACTGATAGCACTTGCTACAGTGTGACTCCAAACATAAGGTATCTCACACTCATTAGGGAAGAGCTCCCATTAACAAGCCTGTGGACTTCAGCCTAAAGATGGTGTCAAGCTCCCAAGCCAGGGAGTCATGACTACACGTACTGAGTTGGCAGAGGCACTGCTCTCTAGCTGTGTTTTTTGTACTCAGGGCCCTGACCTCAGCAGATCAGATTCTGTTTCTCTCCACTACTACTCTGAGTTACCAAGGTTACCGAGCCATCTCAGGGTTCATTACCATGCAAGTGCAGACACAGAGCACACAGTTCAATGCAGTTTCAAAGGGACTGACATCTTCCCCTGTTTTGGGTAGTGAGGTTTTCCAGGTCAGGGTAGCAGGCCAGAAAGAGACTTTGTTTTTTAACTGTGGTCTGTGGGAAGGTCATGGAGCATGTGGGGGCTAGTAAGTTAACAGTTGTTCCCACTCTATTTCCTGCCTCTAGTTCAGGAAGGACTAACTGGTCCCAAAGTTGCTCTCATTTTGCCAGTAAATGCTCTCCCATCCCTTTGCTACTACTTCCCTCCCCATGTCCTTTGCCTTGACACACATAGACCCTCCCTCCAGGACTCAGGGGCTTCCTCCCTCTGGTATTGCCATAGCAACAATGTCTCTACCTGGAAAAGCTAGAAACCCTGCAGTACTCTGTGCTGAGAATGCAAAGGAGGGAACGGGATTGCCCATGCTGTCTTTAGCACCCTCACAGCACATGCGCACTCTCTCACACACAGCCCTTGCTCAAGGACATTTACAATGAAATCAGAAAAACAAATTAAAATGGTGACACTTGGTAATTCACAATTAGCGAAGATAACATGGGGTAAATCACTAAAGAGTTTGCTATCAATTCTTAAGACATCTTTAACGTGAGATTTTTAAAGACAATCAAAATACATTTTTCAGTGAAGCCATAACAAAGAAAAATTATATTACTTTACACAAAACATAATGAGTGGCTAACTAAACTGGTGTATGGTTTCTAGAAAGAGCCCCTGCAAGCTTTTGGTCCTGGTAGAATGTGTAAATGAGATAGGGCTGTGATGAGTTTGAAAAGCAAAACTAAACCAGTGACCACAAAGACACTAAAAGGGCAGTTTCTATTGCAATAGAGCAAAAACCTGATAAAAATCCAGACTTTTTCTGTAAGTAGCACAGTGCAAAACCAAGAGATGGTAGGTATATTCTGCTTCAAGAACAGCAGACAATAGCAGCTCTGACTTGGAGGACCCCTGCTTCGGAACAAGTGAAGTAGTAAGGGCCAGGGCCTCCCATCAAGTAAAAAATGTGACCAACAAGTCACACAGACAAACACATCTTATCTTTACTTCTAACTAATTCTGAATTCTCCAGCAAAGTGTGCTGTTTACTTTCCTTTTAGGTTGTTGCTATGCCATCTCTGAGCATCATTCCAATCCTTCTAGATACCAGTGGGAAACCAATGAGCAATGCACCAGGAGAGGGGACAGCAGAGCTGTGGACAGAAGTGCAAAGACTTCAGTGACAACAACAGTTCATAAGCAGCCTTCCTGAGGACAAAGCTGTCCCTGGGCAGTACCACACCTGTCTTGGAGCCTGACAACTGGGGTTTGCAGGGGGTGGGAAGCTGTTGGAGTCACATCTGCCCCCCCTTTCTTTTTTTCCGTGTTGGGGTTGAACTTTAAGGCTTATCGGTGCTGGGGAAGCATTTTATTACTAAGTCCCTAGTCCAGGGAGTTGTAGTCTTCCCCCATTAATTTTGGCAATACAGGCCTATTGTCCTAGCACTGAGGAAAGTTTGGGGCCATTCAAGGTTATTTAAAGAGCCCCTGTCTAAAGCCAAAAAAGCCAAACCTACCTGTCCCTGATGTAGCAGACTGTAAGCTGGTTAGAAATAAGTGCTTTGAATGTAATTTTAAAATACAAGGTTGAGTGACAAATCATTTGCTTCCTGATGGGATGTTATGCCTAGTCGCTTAATAAACAATTTCAAGGCAGTAAACTGTACGAATCGGGAAGAAGTTCCAAATTTCTAAGAATTCTTCTCATTACTGGGCCTGTAGCTCACTGGCCCCTCAAACATATGGTCATAATTGAGTGACATAAAAGCACCACGCACTGACCTTACCTTTGCCTATATTATGCCACTTATTTTCCTTAACGTTGTGCAAGATTTTGATTTAACAGATAAAACAGTATGGTCAGGGGAGTATTTAGCGTAGATCTCAATGCTAGGAAGGGGAGGAGGTGAAGTCAGAGCTCTTCAGGTAACCAATGTGCTGCCTTTTTCCTGCACGTAGCCATGACATTAGTTGACATTCACAGCCTCACAATACCCGGCAAAGGGCAGAGCACAGAGGACTTCATCAGTGGATGCTAACTTATCATTAACAGTCTTTAAGACAACTTTCAAAACAGACAGCTTACCAAGAAAGTGCACCAAAAGGATTTGTGCTATGTAGTGCTGACAGAGGAGAAAGACATGCTTTATTGACTGTCTATGATTATCTCCTGGGAAGTGGTAACTAACTATCATCACAGGCTGCTTCGTGGGTTTGAGAAATAAGTACCAGTGCATTCAATGGAGGAGAAGGCAGAGAGATGCCAGTTCCTGGGCAAGTGGGCAAACACCCAAAGCCCAGGGGATTTGCTGTTAGATCCCTGGGGCCCTGAGATTTTTGCTGACTGCTGAGCTATGTAGATGGCTCTAGACAGGAAAAAGTAGATGAAAGATAAAAACAAAAACTTTCTTTATGCCAAGAGGGAATGAAGGTTTTTATTTATATTTTCTTTTCTTTTCCTGTATGGGGTAATTATCGTTCTCCCTTTTAAAGTCACTGCAAATAACAGCAAACATAGGATTTATTCAACTCACAGTGGGAAGATGAGGAGGATGGGTAAGCAGTATTTACCTGCTGGTTCCTTTTTCATTCTTGGAAACACACATGCATTAATGTGGGTCTCTAGCTGGAAAGTTAGTGGACATGCCTAGGTGTAAAATTTCAAACAAGATCATGCCATGATCAAGAGGCCCACCAAGATCAGATGCATGATGGTGTTCCTACAGAGAATTTTTTAATATTTATTTTATGCATATGAGTATTATATTCACATGTATGTAGATACACTGCATGTGTGCTTGGTGCCCATGGAGGCCAGAAGAGGGCACCAGATCACTGGAAATGGAATTAAGGACAGTTCTAAGGTACGTTAGGAACTGAACTCAGCTCCTTTGCAAGGGCAACAAGTGCTCCTAACTATTGAGCCATCCATCACTCTAGCTCTTGCTATAGGAACTTGACAAAAATATTAAAACAAGCAGTGCAACTCTGAAACCCCTTGCTACTGTGCTGGCTCTGGTGCACATTTGATGGAAAGCTGGCTCCCAGTGATGGCTGTTGGGATATGCCCTGGGGCTTTCCTTTGGGTTGCTAGCTCTATCACTGTCCATCACGTGAAGTCAAGCTTCAGTGTCCATTAAGCATAGTTCTGTGGTGACTAGCACTGAACCAAGGGCACTATTCCATCCACAGTAGACATCCAAGGAACACAGTATAATCATAGCCCCAGAGACCTGCAACAAATGAAGGCCATGTTCACAACAAGGACCTTCCATTCTAACCCCTCCCTTTCTGACTCCAATTATGTATTATGAAGTGAGCCCTCACCTACAGGCTTAGCAATCTTTCTGTCACCGAGACATTTGGTTGTCAATGTACTTTCTGATTAAAGGTCGTCTCTGACATAGGGAACACAAAGATCGGCTTCATCATCTCTGGATAATGTGAAGCTTGGTTTGTCTAGGAGTCAGCACACTTACTAGATTCCCCCATTGAAGTGTGGCTAGTAAGTGCCAATGGCCTACTACCACAGCTGGAGCTGTCCTGGAAATGACAGCTAGGTCAGATTAATTTACATTTTCTCCACACAAGCATTTAGTTACTGCAGGCAGGTGAGATACTCAGTTTTTAACAACAAACTGGTTTACTGCAGATGTGATTTTTTTTTTTTTTTTTCAAGACAGGGTTTCTCCGTGTAGCTTTGGAGCCTATCCTGGCACTCACTCTGGAGACCAGGCTGGCCTCGAACTCACAGAGATCCACCTGCCTCTGCCTCCCGAGTGCCGGGATTAAAGGCGTGTGCCACCAATGCCCGGCTGCAGATGTGATTTTTGTAGGTGGAATGAACAAATAAACCAAACCCAAGTTTGGTTTAGTAGACATTTATGTCTACTAAAAGACCCCAGATAAGATTTTCTTTTTTATTTTCATTCAACTCTCTATACTATCCTTCCTTCCTTAGCACTTGCTTATTGTGGACTGGTGAATCTCTACCTCATGACCCTGGCCAATTTTCTAGGAAGTTCTACATGTACTGTGGAGCATATATCCCCAAGAAGGTAGAAAGAAATTCAACAGGGAAATGTCTGAACCTAAGAATACATATTCCACAGAATATTTGAAACTACCTCAGAACTTGCCAAAACCCACCCTTCTTCCACTCCATGCTGAAAATACTCTTATCCATTGCTGAAAGCAGCATGACAAAACAATGCTTTGAGAGCATACCAGGGAACAGAAGGCCCAGACAAACATTCCATCACACCTATGAGACACAACCTATTTCACAGAAGACAGTCTCAGTTTTCAGTGATTTGGATACCAAACCTCTTTCAGATAATACCTAACTACAATTCCTTATCTCAGAGTGACAGGTTCCTGGAAATTCAACTGGATTGTAGGTTACTGGCAAACACTGCAATGAGAAAACAGATGCTTTCAGTCTTACACGGGCCAAAATTAGCTTGTGGATCATTTTTTTTACACATGCAAAAATCTTAAGGATAACTGCCAGTTTAGCTATCCTGCTGAAGAGAAAGACTGTTGCCTAGAGAATTAGGGTGAGTACAGAGGAAAAGGGCAGATATCCTAACAGCGCAGCTATCTCTGCAGTGAGTTTTATATGCATGCAGTGGTTTGCTTTAGCACTAACATGGAAGAATTTCATCAATTCTGCTTACTAGACAGTTAAGCTGACTACTTTGGAAATACTCAAAGGGGAGAGGGACCCTTATTGTGGAGCACTTGTGCCATCTAGTGGCAGCTCACACAAGATAGTCTAGCATGGATACTACTTTGCATTCTATTATGGGTTTTCTACTATCTCCCACAGACCCCTTCCCCAAAGAACAGAAAAGGAACCTAAGAACACGTGTGCCATTACCCCGTAGGTAAAGGTTAAATTCTGAAGCAGATAATCCTGGAAGCTGTAACACACTGTACTGCATTCTCTTCACTGAGTATTGAAAATCCTCTGAGATTCCCTTTCCATCATTGCTAACACAGTGCTTAGTTCTTTGATCAAAGTGTCATTTATACTTCAAAAGTGGCAGGGAGCGTATGTGTGTATGTGCTGCATTTGAGCACAGGACAGGGAAAAGAGCAAGCAAGAGATACAACACAGAAAAATAAAAATAAAATCCTTCACATTTTATATCAGAGCACCGGTCTATAACATGACATAGAAAAGAGATACTGAGATTTGCAACTGGAATCCACAAATAATCTCATCCCTAACGATGCACAACCATCACAAAACACTGATCTTCAGCTGCTTCACGAAAAGGAACAGGCAAACAGATAATAGAACAAAGTATATGGGTCACCAGGATAGCGCAAAGTACCAAAATTCAAGCAAATGTGTTAGGAAAAAACTCTCCCTTACTTTCCGGCATCGAGGATTAGGGCAGCTGAACCTCTTCACATCACTGTCCAACAGAGCAGGGAAGCTACACGAGGGGCACCTGAAATAAACAGGGAAGGTGTATCACTCAAGATGGTTAAGTAGGTTTCATGGGATTGTGCTACCCAGCTGGAGTGTTGAGTAAGGCAGACAGTGCTTTGTACTCCTTAGTTTTCACTGTAACCTAGATTGAGCTTCTTTCTTTACCAAGGACCATATCAATGCCCAAATTTACTATCAACAACACCTCAAGCTTTCAAGGATTCCTTGTAACCAATATTTTTTCTCCCACCCAGGACACGGTGATTCAGCGATTAGGTGGTAAGAAAAGCACGTAAGAGTCCACTGATAGAGCCGAGTGGTGGTGGCGCATCCCTTTAATCCCAGCATTGGGGAAGCAGGCAGGCAGATCGCTGGGAGTTCAAGACCAGCCTGGTCTACAAGAGCTAGCGCCAGGACAGCCTCCAAAGCCACAGAGAAACCCGTCTTGAAAAACCAAAACAACAAAACAAAACAAAACCAAAGAGTCCACTGATAGATGTTTACATTATAAAGTTTAATTATTTCATTTCTCAGCAAGAAGTGCCAAAAAACCCAATCATGCCAGATCAAATGTTCCAGCAGACTTCACCTTGGGGATCAGCAGAGTATCAGAACTCACCGGACAAGCTCATCAGCATAGGCTGCAGTGACTTCTTCTTCAGCTTTCCGTTCATAGTATTTGTACAGAATGGTCTGGGGGAGCACCTTCTCCAGTTCACTGGTTGGGAAGGAACACGTGCAGCTGCCTTCCATGCAGCTCAGTTCTGACTAGAATAAAGTAAGCAGGAAAGAAAAAAAAAAAAAAAAGGATTCAGAATAACAAAAGAGCCAAGGAAGTCAAACACATCTTTCAAGAAAAAGGCCAGTAGCAAAACACAGATGTGGAGGTAGTAAAGTCCTCCTCTCTGAGAAATCATTCTTTAACCAGGAAGCATTAAGAGCAAAAAGGCATTCCTTGATCCTAGTAGATGACCTCCAGCAGCCCAAGCTACAATCTATAAAGATGGAACACCAACAGCTAAAGTGACATGGCTCAGTGGTTGGAGGAGGTTGGCTACCATGTCTGAAGTAGGCTGCTTCCCTGGTGGGATCTGTAAAGCTGGAGATCCTTTTGGAAGGGGATGGGAGAGGTGGTAACTAGGTTAACAAAAGAGGGGGGAGGGACTTCTATTCTTACTTTCTCCGAATGGAAATCAACAGAAATGTTTAGGTACAGCAGAGCTCCAGTGTGGCCTCAAGAAGACCTGAAGCAAAACCTGCACATGGAATTGCAGTATTTCCAGCTCCTTCCCAGTCAGTTCTAGGATTCTGGGACAGGGGCAATATCATATCCACATTCAGTGAAAATGCATTAAAATGTCATTGGAGAATCACAACAGGAAACACTATTTATAAACACCCAAAGTAACCACTCAGCCTATACACCTGTGGCTCAAATAGCTTCCAAACAGATCTTTATTAAGAATGGAAAGTGCCAGACATCTGAAGAACCATAACAGGAGAAAGGACACCAAAGTAAAGACAATGAAATGATCTCAATGTTCCCAACAGTTCCTAAGCATCTCCCTTTTCCAGGGGAAGAAACTATGTCATAAGATGATGCTAAAGGCCATTTAAAAGGTTAGGTTTGGAGAGATGGCTGGGTGGCTGGAAGCACTGGCGGCTCTTTTAAGGGGTACAATTCTCAGAACCTCCATAGTGGCTTAGAACTGTAACTCTACTCCAAGGAATCTAATCTGTCCCCGGGAGGAAAGAGCAGCCAGGGCTCCCAACCACCAAGCCATGCACATAATGCATACATGTAGGCAAAACACTCCTACACATAAAAAAAAAATAAAGAAAAAGGTTATTTTCAGGGAGGGAGGAGTGCTAAATAACAATAAGGATGTTTTAAAAAGACATAGGGGAGGATCTCTGAGTTTGAGGCAAGCCTGGTCTACATAGTGAGCTCCAGGACAGTCAGGGCTTAACAGAGAAACCCTGTCTCAACCCAATAAAGGGTAAGAGGCCAAAAATTTGAAGATGGTAGTCACAGGAGACATTGGATGGAGTGTGAAAGAGAGTGACAGACAGACAGAGTGACAGAGAGAGAGAGAGAGAAATACATTACATGTATATGACAATCTTTAAAAATAAAAGGCCACTTTCTGGATCATGGTGTTGGTTTCTTCTCTCTTAGCCTCTCTTTCCCCCTCCCTCTTCTCTTCCCCTTACTCTGTTAGTACTAGGGATGGAACCCAGGGCCTTATACATGTTAGTCCTTCTTCCCTATTTTTTTTTTTTTTTTAACTTTGAGACAGGGTCTCAAATTAAATTTTTTTAGGCTAGCTTTCAACTTGTGATCCTCTGCCTCAGCCTTCCATGTAGCTGGTATTACAGAACCAAGCCACTTAGCTCACTATTACTTTGTTATGGTTGCTCGAAGAGATAGAAAACAATACACAATTCCTCTTAATATTGTTTCATTGATGTTCAGTGAAATGGACTTTGGACAGAGGAATATGATCTTATACTTACTATGACTTTTAAACCAACTACCAACTATAAAATCTTTTAAAGTATGTGAAAATATAGTAATACACTTTCATATGCTTAAATAAACTCATCCTGAGCTTACCCTTTATTGAATTGTAACCAGGAAAGTGAATGCTGAGGCAGGGGCCCTGTGGAGCTAGACACAGGGCATGAGGGAGTCAGGAAACCTGTTCTACTCAGAACCAACATCACACAAGTCAGGCCATGCACAAATCACCTATTGTCAGAATTTTGCCTCCCCACCCCCATGACACACGCCTTACCTTTCCAGCCCCAAACACTGCCTCTTGGGCATATCTGATGAGACATTCTTTGCAGAACAAGTGAGCATCAGCACACTGTGTCAGCTCCTCAAATGGAAACTCCCCATAGCAACATCGACACTCAATCAGCTGTCCATCCTATGAGCCAAAGGAGATACATGTGAATGCCCCCATGCCCCATTCAAGCACTGAGGTCTCATCTATAGCCCTACACATTTCCTTGCACCAGATACACATTGAGGTCAAAACTGACTCCTAGCAGACACCAAGTAACAAACATTTTTTTTTCTAATAGATATTTATTTATTTATTTATTTATTTATTTATTTATTATATATACAGTGTTCTGTCTGCATGTATGGTTGGACACCAGAAGAGGGCACCAGATCTCGTCATAGATGGTTGTGAGCCACATGGTTGCTGGGAACTGAACTCAGGTCCTCTGGAAGAGCAGCCAGTGCTCTCAACCTCTGAGCCATCTCTCCAGCCCCTGTAACAAACCTTTTTTGCTATCTAAAACTAGCTCAGAAGCTGGGTATCATGGCAATGTATGGGTAATAACAATACTTAGGACACTGAGAAAGAAGGAACTCAAGTTTGAAGACAACCAGGGTAATGGAATGAGACCTTGTTCAAAAAGAAGGTAAATAAACAACAACAAAAAAATAAACATAATTCAGGAAATCAGTATAACACTGCACTATAGCTAAAGACAGCAAACAACTGCTGCAACAGATGCTGATGTGTCTTTAAAAGGGTTAATGGTATGATACAGTATCCAAGAAGCTTTCTAAAGCTGGATTTGTTCCTCTTGTCAGAAGACAGTGGTGTGAAGAGACCATAAGCCAGCCCTTGCTTTTGGTAAGGGACTAAGTAAAATGAAGTCCCATACTTAAGTACCTACAGAGATGAAATGTCAGTGCTCACCAATGACACAGAGCCATGCTCAAAAAGCCCACTAAGCAAGTTGGCAGAGATGGCACAGAAAGCCCTGGACCAAGGCTACACAGGGAATCTGAATGTAGGAATGCAGAACAGTCCCTTCTATTAATTTCTGTTTATGTTCTTGAAGAACATATATATCTCCTTTCAGTTCTGGTCTGGTCTTGTATGAAGATAACCTTCTCTAGCTGATGTAACTGTGACCTGAGTGAATTGCAAACTCACAAGTCAACAGGAGGTTACATAGAAAAAGGCTGCTTTCAAAAGCCCAGTGAGTACACCCTGAATAAATGAACTTGGTGAGAATTCAAAATACCTTTTGATACTGTTCTTCATTCATCTGCAGGGCAAGCAAAAAGTCTTCATGCTGAAGAACAAGAGAATCAAACATTCAGATACAAATGTAGAAAGGAGATGACCAAAGCCGTTAGCATGGATTTCAATTTACGTACATTATTAACAATGTACTCCTTCAGTTAACATGGTTTAGTAATAGAAAAGGCTACTAAAGAATAAATCTGCAGTGAATAAGGGAACAGACTAACACCAACCACTGGTATAGCAAAGAAGAGCATAAGCAAACAGCAAGCCAAATGGGCCAAAACCAAGTTTGATAACACAATTTGCTGGTGAAGTTGAGAAGCAACCAGCACTTGTGTATTATTGTAGAAGATGTAAAATGGCTGACTGTGAAGGAGGCATGTAGTTCGAACTCAACAGTAGAAAAACAAATTATTTTGTTTTTTGAAATACGATCTCTCTATGTAGTCTTGGCCTTGCAGACCTAAAACTATGTAAATCATAAACATCAGCCTACCTCCCTCCCCTACCTCAAGTACTGAGATTAAAGGCATGAGCTACCAAGCCTGGCCAAAAATTACATATTGAGACAGAGTCTCACTATATAGCCCTGGCTGGCCTCGAAGTCATGGAGATCTGCCAGCCCCTGCCTCACAAGAACTGAGATTTAAGTTGTGTGCCACTATGTTTAGCTATCAAAGTCATGTTCAGGAATCTATCCCAAGATGCACTGAGGCATAAATATGAACTGATGCATGTACAAACTTGTTTACAAACAGCAAACCCTGGAAACAAGCCCGGACCTTCATCAGACAATGTTATAGCAGTGGATGGCTGTTACATGGATGCTAGGATACACTGCTAAGTGAAATAAATAGCAGATGCTGAAAAGTATTTCCCTTATAAATGTCTTGATAATGCTATACATGTGTGTATGTAAGCATGTGTAGAAGACAAGTTTGTGAAGCCAGTTCTTTTCATACACGTTCACATGGGATCGGGTCTCCAGGCTTTGAACAGCAAGTGTCTTTACCCAGTGGGGCATCTTATTAGCAGTCTATCTTTTGGATAAGAAAGAGAAATAAATAAAATACCCCTACATACTTGCTTTTACTTAAATAAAGATAAACTAAAATGAGTATTACTACAGAGGCAGTGTGAGAAAAATCTGGCTTGCTGGACATTCTTGCTTTATAGTTTTGACTTAAATAAAAATGTTACAAAACTGAAGGATAAAGAAGACCCACCTAAAAAAGGCCATTTCTCTACAAGTCAAATATAAACAACAGGCACAAATAAGCGTAACTGTTCGTGTTAATGGCATAACCAGAATCGTTTCAAACAACTTCATGGTTTTCGTTTGTATTTTTCTTTTGAAGCATAGTCTTGCTATGCTGGTTCTGAACCTTTGGGGTAAAATAATTCCCCTGCCTCAGTCTCCCATCTGGGGAGACTATCACTGTGCTCAGAAGATTTTAGAATCTTCTAAAATGATAGGTATCATGTTAAGTCATTAAGAATCAAAAGTGGGGTTGGAAAGATGGCTCAGAGGTTAAGAGCACTGACTGCTCTTCCAGAGGTCCAGAGTTCAATTCCCAGCAACCACATGGTGGCTCACAACCATTCCTTATGAGATCTGGTACCCTCTTCTGGTGTGCAGATACACATGGAAACAGAATGTTGGATACATAATAAATAAATAAAATCTTTAAAAAAAAAAAAGAATCAAAAGTGTCCTTGGCACACACACAAAATAAACATAAAATGAAAGGAATGATAAAACCTGTACATTGAGCTAGGCAGTGGTGGCACATGCCTTTAATCCCAGCACTTGGGAGGCAGAGACAGGCAGATCTCTGTGAGTTTGAGGCCAGCCTGGTCTATAAAGCCACACACAGAATCCCTGTCTTTGAAAAACCAAAACAACAATAACAAAAAACCAACCTGTACATTGAATTCTAACCAGAAATCTCAGCATGAAATTCTCAATAAAGAAAGTAAAGCATTTAGGAGAAGTTTTCAGGTCAAGGCCTATGCTGGATTTTTTTGTTTTGTTTTGTTTTGTTTTTCAAGACAGGGTCTCTCTGTGGCTTTGGGGGCTGTCGGAACTAGCTCTTGTAGACCAGGCTGGTCTCCAACTAACTGAGATCTGCCTGCTTCTGCCTCCCGAGTGCGAGTGCTGGGACTAAAACTAAAGGCACTCGCCACCACCAACAGGCTATGGTGGATGTTTTATGTCAATTTGATACAAGTTAAAGTAATTTGAGAAGAGAGGACCTAAAGTAATTTGAGAAGAGAGGACCTCAATTAAGAAAATGCTTCCATATGATCCAGCTATAGGCAAGCCTGTAAGGTATTTTCTTAGTGATTACATGAAGGGCCCAGCTCATTATTGATGGTGCCATCCCTAGGCTGGTTAGTGGTCCTGGGTTCTATAAGAAAGCAAGATGAGCAAACTATAATGAGCAAACAAGGAGGCAGCACCCCTCTATAGCCTCTGATCAGCTCCAGCCCCCAGGTTTTAGCTCTATTTCAGTTCCTGTCCTGGCTTCAATGTTCAATGATGAACATCACTGTTCAATGATGAACAGTGATATGGTAATATATAAGCCAAATAAAACCCTTCTTCCCTATGGTGTTTCATCACAGCATTAGAAACCCCAACTAAGACAAACCCAGAGACACCAGACCAAAGATGTGGTCAGAGACTACCAGGTCAGGACAGAGGGGCTGCCATTGGCTAGAGAATAATTTGGATATAAGGCTAATATTGACTACAAATACCAGATAATCTATTAATCTTTAAATTGTTTTCTGATGAGCTCTGTGGTGACTTTTTAAAATTTATTTCAATTTTATGTGTTTGTGTGTTTTTCCTACAAGGATGTCTGTGTACTATGTGTGTGTGGTACCAAAAAGGGCCACAGGAAGGCATCAGATCCCCTGAGACTGGAGTTACAGATAGTTGTTAGGAACCATATGGGTGCTGGGAATAGAGCCTAAATCCTTAAGAAGAGCAGCCAGTACTATGAACTATCTCTGTAATCCTCTGTGATGGATGGATCAAGATGAAACTTTCTTCAAATTCTAATGTCTGCTTGAGATGTACAATTTTTTTTTTTTTTTTCCGTTTTTCGAGACAGGGTTTCTCTGTGTAGCTTTGGAGCCTAACCTGGCACTCGCTCTGGAGATCAGGCTGGCCTTGAACTCACAGAAATCCGCCTGCCTCTGCCTCCCTAGTGCTGGGATTAAAGGTGTGTGCCACCAATGCCCAGCTTGGGGGAGGGGGGTTGAGACAGGGTTTCTCTGTGGCTTTGAAGGCTGTACTGGAACTAGCTCTTGTAGATCAGGCTGGTCTCAAACTCAAAGGCATGTATCACCATGCCTGGTGCACTTCTCATTTTGTTGCATAGAATTACTTCAAAATTTGAAAACCCAAACAGCAACACTAACTTTGACTCTTTACCAAAGATAGCTCCATGTGAAAGTAGTTTTTTTTTTTCTTTCTTGGAGGCAGGGTCTCAGTATATTGTAACAGTAAGTGTTTACTCCATCCACTGGAGCCCTGCCTCCACGTGGGCGCTTTCTGCTAGGCCTCCCAAGTGATTGAGGTGGTAGGAGCTCAGAATCCTAGCCCCAGAACTCTGCAGGGCTGCAGGCTGTTTCAAGAGTGTGGAGTCCAACCCCCAAGAGAGGGGAAGGACTAGAGCGAGTGTATGGAAGGAAGCTGCTCCGATGCTGCCTAGCAGTCCGACAGGGCGGATTGCAGCAGCAGGTTCTCCGCTTCCTCTTTGAACCTCGGGGTGTGGAGTGATTCCACTCACTGATACCATTCTGTTAAGATAAGTCTTTAAACCATCCACCTGAGCCCTGCTGCCACGTGGGTGCTTTCCACCAGGCTATGGCCAGATTTCTGTGTTTTATCATGATCCCCATGTATGGACATCCCAACCAGCAGAAAGCAGTTTGGAATGAACGGACGGCCAAATTCCCATATATTGTTTATAAATCTTTATTTTCATTTAAATGGGGTTGGTTATAAAACGTAATGATCACAGTCAATCTCTTTTTAAAGGAAAAAAGGGGAATAGGCTATAGAAATGAATACTTTGTTTTGGAATGGATTTTCATTGATACAAATTTTTTGAGAAGAGACAGAGTTTCTTTGTGAAACAATCCTGGTTGTCCTGTGTCCTGGAACTCACTCTGTAGACCAGGCTGGCTTTGAACTCACAAAGATCTGCCTGCCTCTGCCTCCTGAGTGCTGGGACTAAAGGCGTGCACCACCACTGCCAGTCATTGATACAAATTTAAAGTCAATTTTGTGATATGTCTTTGTTTCTTCTTGTTTAGGTATTGTGCTTATACAGATTTTTTTAAAAAAGATTTTATTTATTTATTATGTATACAATATTCTGCTTCCATGTATATCTGCACACCAGAAGAGGGCACCAGATCTCAAAACGGATGGTTGTGAGCCACCATGTGCTTGCTGGGAATTGAACTCAGGACCTCTGGAAGAGCAGCCGGTGCTCTTAACCTCTGAGCCATCTCTCCAGCCCCATACAGATCTTTTAAAATGTAATGCATAATTAAATACAGATTATATAGTCACCTATAATAGTCAAAACTTACAGTTAGCTGGGCGTTGGTGGCACATGCCTTTAATTCCAGCACTCGGGAGGCAGAGGCAGGTGGATCTCTGTGAGTTCGAGGCCAGCCTGGTCTCCAGATTGAGTGCCAGGATAGGCTCCAAAGCTACACAGAGAAACCCTGTCTGGAAAAACCAAAAAACTTATAGTTAGGTTAGTTAGGTTTTCTAGATATACAAAGATGTATTTGAGATGGATATTCTTCAAATCTTTCAAAGACCTACAGAATATATGGCATTTAAGGTTTAGGGTTTTTCTTGGCAGTGAGACACAACTGCTCCTGGTACACCAATTACGTCAGAAAGGAGGATGGGCATCAAAGAAACTCGTTACGGAGTTTGCTTTCAACATGGCAAGATTAGCCATTTGGGCAAGAAACTGCTCGTGCTGGACTGTTTGTTGCTGAATAAACTGCACATGCAGGACCCACAAGAAAATGACTGTTGAACTTACAAAACAAGATGAACAGTCCTGAAGGGTTCCTGCTGAAATGGAGAAGTATGCCAGACACACTGGCCTATAGGCTGAAGATGGATGCCCCAATGTTACTGAGGAACTTTGGGTGACTGTCTAGGCAACCAGATGTCTCTGTCAGGTCTCAAGTTTATATATTATCCTTCTGTGGTCTTTGATGGAGTTGAAGACAGTTATGGTTATAGTTCTCTTCAGTTATTATAAAAGATAAGTTACCCTTCTTTTTATTTAGACAGAAAAGAGGAGATGATGGGGGAGGTCCTTCTGTGTATATGACTGTCTTACTGGTTGATAAATACTGCTGGCCAATAGGTGGGACTAGGAGTCAAGGAGGATTCTGGGAAAGGGAGGAGAAAGCGCAGAGTCACCATGTGAGCCCGGGAAGACAGGATGCTTCTGCTGGTGTTTGATAAGTCTTATAAAATATATAGATTTATGATAATTAAGACTGAGCTAGCAGATGAGAGAAGTCCTAGTCATTGGCCAAGCAGCATTTGTACCTAATATAAGTCTCTGTGTGTTACTTGGGACCTTAATGTGGCAGCAGGCAGAACTTGGGCAGCCTGGTGGAAAGTACCCACATGACGGCGGGGCTTGGGTGGATGGTGTAAAGACTTATCTTAACAGTATATAGCTCAGGATAGCCTTGAACTTGTGATCCCCCACCTTAGTCTTCCATGTGCTAGGACTACAGGTGTATGCCACACACCTGATTAAAATTGACATATTGTACTATTTTCTTGTTGGTCTTGGAATTAAACAGAACTACCTCACACATGCTAAGTCAAATGTTTTCCCAATGAGCCATATCCTTGACTCTCTCACTAAGTTATCTAGGCTAGCCTTGAAATTTTATTAATTCTTTGGCCTCAGCCTCCAGGGTAGCTGGGATTACATCACCACACATGGATAAGAGTAGCATCTTAAAAAGTGAGTGCAGGGAGACTGCTAAGTCACTACTGCTTTTTTCTGTTGCTACAAATTTAATACAGTTCAAAAAATAAAAAAATAAAAGCAAATTCTATTCATCCTTTTAAGAAATGTGACCTCAGATGGGACAAGATGGTATACACCTTTAATCCCAGGCAGAGGGAAGCTTATCTCTGTGAGTTCAAACAAACAAAACAAAAAAATGTGACCTCACAGGCTTGGATATTCATGAACTCAGAACCCAAGGCCACCAAAGCCTACAAGATTTTTACTAAATAATTAATATGTTTATTCCAATTGAATTGAATGTTTAATAATATTTGGGAAAGTTATAGAGCTAAATGAGACTCTTCCTTGTTTTTTCTTCACCACTTGTGGCTGAAGGGAGTGAAAGACATAGCTTACATGTCATGGTACACATGTTAGCACAAACATACATGTGCAATAAATGCAATAAAATTTTTTAAGTCTCTAATGTTAATCTGACTTATGAAACCATGAGGTTAGTCGGTATCATAATAAAATATAGTTTTGTTTTGTTTAAAACCTTTGCTGTCCTGAAAACAACAAAGAGAAGAAACTCAACACAGAAAGCAAACAAAATGAGTAACTGATCAAGGATGTAGTAAGAAAGGAACAAACAAAACAAAAACTCAAAAACCTTTTCTGTGAGCTGGGTGTGTTGGTGCACTCCTATAACCTAAGCAGTTGGAGTAACATGAGGCAGGAAGATTTCCAAAAGTTCAATACCAGTCTCAGCAACATACAGAGTACCAGGACAAACTGGTTCAGTGTGACCTCGTTTCAAAAAACCAAAAACTTAAAGGCAAACAAACTTTACCATGGAATCATTCAAAAAATGGAAAATTTGGGCTGGATGTTGTACCTCAGTAGCAGCAAGTTAACTGCATGCTTAACCTCCGGTACAAGGGATAAACAAGCCCTCCAATTCAAGATTCTCCTGCTTTAGCTTTCAGTGCTAGACTTACAGGATGGAACAACAACCACACTTTTCTTATGTGTATGATACTAGTGAAGGGACCCAAGCTGGGCTATATCCCCAGCACCCAAAGGAACTCTTACAGCCAGCCATGTACCACACTCCAACAGGGAGCAGACTAGAACTTCACAACCACATTCCAAGATCAGAGCACAGCTTCTTACCTCTGCCATCTCTTTGACTTTCTGATCATAGAATTCCTGCTCTTGCTGCACAGCTGGAAGGAGGGCTTGCTGGTCATAGGATCTACAGTGTCGACGCTTGTTTTCCAGAAAGAACATCCTCTTTTCTATTTTTATGTTACCTACAGACATAAGACAAAGTGAAACCACAGGGACAACTGTTCACTAGGAATACAGGCCAAACCATTCTGTCTTCTACAACTTAGCATCCCACCAGCCCTGTGGCAGGACACTACATCTTTCTATAACTCATCTTGCAGTTGAGACCATATGCCTCTCATGTTTCACCTGGGGTAAGGTCTTTGTCCTTCCTCACTTTCTTTGTGAACACCAACTGCAAAGCCTCTCCCACTCTGACAGCACTGTACTATGTGAGCATGCATACAGTTTATTCATTTATTTTCATTTTTTCATGTTCATTTGTGTTTTGCCTGTATGTGTGTGTCTGTGTGAGAGGGTCAGAAGCTCTGGAATGGGAGTAAATAGAAATAGTGCACTGCTATTTATTTAGGTGCTGGGAACTGAACCCAGGTCTTCTGGAAGAGCAGCCAATGCTGTTAACCTCTGAGTCATCTCTCCAGCCCCACAGCATACAATTTACTACCCTTATAAAAACAATGGCTTTTCAGTTCTCAACTATTACAGATAAAATTAGAATGCCCTGGGTTTGTTTACTGGTCAATCTGCCAGTCACCTAGGTTTACAGGAAAGAGTTAGGACATGTTTACATTAAGCTCTAGAAAATAAATGCAGTTTTCCCAAAATGGTCTTTCCAATATATAACCCCCATCCAAGAGCAACTTATGGGTTCCATCTGTTCCACATGCTTGTCCATACCTGATATTACCAGATGTTTCTTTTACTCCCTGGGGCAGAAGCAAATATACTTTATGCATGTTAAACTTTTTTGTTTTTCAAGACAGGGTAGCCTTGGTTGTCCTGGAACTCACTCTGTAGACCAGACTGGCCTCCAATTCAGAGAACTGCCTGCCTCTGCCTCTAGAGTGCTGGGACTAAAGGCGTACACCACAACCACTTGGCTACATGTTAAATTTTTGAGAAAATGAACTACTTAAAATATCTGTAAGAGCAGCACCTAGATTAACCAAAATCACACCCAGAATAAAAGACAGAACAACTGGGCTGTTCTGCACTGATTTTTCCCGTTAACATATCCATAAAACTACTGGTTTATTCTTGACAATCTTTTAATCCAGATATTCAAATACTACTGGTTTATTCTTGACAATCTTTTCATTTTAACAGTATTTATTGTCTGGTTCCTCATATATTTTACCCTCTTTTCCATTTTGTTCTTCTTAATACTTTTAAAAATGTAAACTTCTACCTGGAGGTGGTAGTCCATGTCTTTAATCCCAGCACTCAGGAGGCAGAGGCAGGCAGATCTCTGAATTTGAGGCTAGCCTGGTCTACAGAGCTAATTCTAGGACAGCCAGGGCTACACAGAGAAACCCTGTTTCAGAAAAACAAAAAAAATGTAAACTTCTGATTTGAGAATCAATTCTTTGCTTTAGGGGTAGTAAAGCATAGTGCTAAGAATCAGCTGCAAAGTCAGATCATCAGGACCGGAATCTCAGCTGGTCTACTTATATATTCACCAGCAAGGAACTTAGCCTTTTTTTGCTTCAGTTTTTTACTTTCTTTACATAAACTGTAACTGTGGCAGGAAATTTCAAGAAGTGTACTTTGTTTTGTGAAAGACAAAACTGGCCAACAAGGTGTTAAAACATAGTGCAAGGAACATGCTTTCCACTACTGAACACCAGGAACAGCCTTATGACTACATCTTAGGGATGTTAGAGAAACTCCATTAGTTTAGCTGAGTGAGAGACACCTACATCATAACCAGAGACAAGTAAGGCTGTCACATAAGAAGGCACTCCTCTGAAGACCGTTGAAGGACCTGACCTCTGAGTCACAACCTCATGTATTAAAAGCTAGAACAAAGAATCCATAAATCCAAAACCTTTCTAACTTGCATTTAATCATGGAATGAAGCTTTAGAAGCACACATGTAACAGAAGACAAACAGATGACAACTTTCCTATCTGTGATGTGGCTAAAGTTAAGAGCAGTGAATTCCTTGTTGATATGATTAAGTCACATGAAATGTTATAAAATCCAGCAGTCCATGTTTGTGTGTGGGGGGAGCTCAGACCCCAAGTGATTTCTTTGAAAGACTTTCTGCAGTTATTCCTAATGAATGAAGTAATTACTGTTTATTAACAAGCAAAATCCATGCAGTTATCATAAAAACAGAACAGAGAATCTGAACTGCTGAAGCCGAGGCTCCTGCTTCCTCAATCCCAAAGGGCTAAGTATGCCTCCCCCACTACACCTTACCTTTCAGTCACCAAAAACTCCACCCCCAAGGACCCAAATGCTCCTTTCAACAGGTTATTGGAGCAGTGACAGAATTCCCATAAACTATTCCAATGAGAATAAAGAAATTTTATAAAAATCTGGCTACCAGCCATGCTATGGGGTGCGAAATTACCTCTCGATAGCAAATAATCATGAATTGATTATAGACTAAAGGTTGGTACCGCTATATAGCCAATTCTGACATCTCAAGTGCAGTTTTTCCTTGATTAGCATCATTTCCCTTTAGTCCACACACGAAATTCTCCACTGCACAGCATAGTCCTGCTATATATACCTAAGGAGAGAGGAAGCCAACAACTGCAGTTCTGTCTCTAAGTTGTGATGAGCTGTCCAAACATTCCTAGTCAGTTCCTCTTGTGCTTATTTGGTCTTTGTAAACAGCGAATACAATGTGCCCTCACAAAAAAGAAGGTACCAGATTACAACTTTACATGGTATGGTTAATACTCAGCTTCCCATTACCTTGTTCAAATTTGAAATCTATGAAAGAATACTGATTCATTTCTTTCCTCTTTTTCCGTTTTCCACTGGCTTCAGGTGATAGCTCCTGCCATTTTTTAATAGCATCAGAAAAGGCCTAAAAATTGAAAAGGGGAAAGGTTACCATCATAAATGTAAAGAACAAATAAAAGAAGGAAATCCTGGCCGGGCATTGGTGGCACACACCTTTAATCCCAACACTCGGGAGGCAGAGGCAGGCGAATCTCTTTGAGTTCGAGGCCAGCCTGGCCTACAGAGCGAGTGCCAGGATAGGCTCCAAAACAATACAGAGAAACCCTGTCTCGAAAAACCAAAAAAAAAAAAAAAGAAGGCAATCCTTAAATCTCATCTTCCCTCACAGTGCCAGCTTTGGCCAGTGTGACAACAGAATGCTAACAGGTTAAAAGGCAACATAAAGAAATGAAAGTTATCCATGCTTGAGCACAGGCTGTTATATAAGTGTTTGAGAGCAGTACTCTGGGTTCCACAGCCACAGCGTACATGATGTTTTTGGTAGCAGTCCTTCTCTAGCCCCCAATGATTCCTTCCCTAGCACATCGAGGCTCTTTACTATATGCTGCAGTCTGAAATCCTTAAACCAGTGTCTATCTTTTCCCTTGAAACTCCAGCTTCTTCTTCAAGTCTTAGATGTTTCCAATCAAAACTTAGAAAGAACTCATTGCCCCGTCAGCTCTTAGCTCTTCACCTCTTTGTGGTTAAAGCAGCATCAGATCATGTTTCACCCTGTCCCCTCCTATGGGCATGAACAAAACTCACAGAAGCCATGTTTCTCAGAAGCACACCCCTCCACATGAATCCTTATTTCCTGGACCTCCCTGGCAGTGTGCATATGCCCATGCTCCCACCTACTATTCCTCATTCCTCTCTCTGGTAGCCTATCCTCACAGTTTGTGAGTCCTCTCTACCTGACAGATTCTTAAAATATCACAATACAGGTTTGCCTCTGCAACCTGGTAACTCTCAACATTCCGTCTCCAGACATTTCTCTAACCTTTTTTATACATTCAACTAACTAATAAATTGCCTTACAAACACTACGCATTAGAGTGGCCTCTTATTCCTTCCCTGCAAATCAGTTCTTTTAGATTTTCTTTCTTCTAGCAAATGACACTACAAGTCTTCTTCCATGCCTGATATATCCTCTGTAAACATATTTTTTCCTTTCAGAGTACATCTCAATCATTAACAGTGTAACTGTTTGCTTCTCTGCTTCATTTCCTCCACCAGACTATGAGCCTCTGGAGAAAATTGTTGCATAGCTCATGACATACCCTTGGTAACCTGCACATCACATGCAAGTGGTTGCTGCATGTCCAGCCTAAACACCAATACTTAACTCAGGATTATAGTTACTTGGTATAGTTGCTGCATGTCTTGCCTAAATAAATACTTAGGAGAGAATTACTTGATGTTTTCGGTATTGAGAAGGTAATTACGCTTTCTTGTTCTTTGTATCTTGGTAAAGAAGTCTTTTGCCTTTTCTCCCATCTTTTGATGGGAGTATAAAGATACTTTGAACAATAAATATGGGTGGTTCAATATTCACTGAATGCCCTCCTGATTCTATCTGTCTTTTGTACATTTCTTTCTTCAATCCACACTCCTCCTTCCAAACACAGACCAGGGACAGACTAGCCAATGGGACAGGACAGAAGCCCCACAAAACTGGGTTATTACAAAGAATATACCCGTGTTGATGTATAAAAAACAAACAACAACAACAAAAACCCAAAACACCAAGACATTTTAATTTTAGTAGGCCAAGAGAGAAGCGGCACTTTCCAGCTTACTCTTCCAAGAGCTTAAAGCAAGGTTTTGAGAGGAAGGACTACCCAAGTAATGCCTACGAATGGCTTGATTTACAGACAGTGCAGTATAGGAACTGAGGCTCCCCTCTTTGACAATGGCACCTCATCCTCAGACAGATTTGGAGAAACCCCATCAAAGCCTGTCAAGGGTAAAACCCATCATGCTACCTTTCTGCTCTCCTTCTTTGGTTGTGGAACTTTCCATTTCCTTTCTGAAATTTCAAACCCTCATGCATCAATCTTAAAGCCACATCTTAATACACAGCTACAAGAATATTATAATTCATCAACTTTGGACTGTAGAGATGACTCAGCAGTTAAGAATAATGGCTATTCTTACAGAGGACTTGGGTTTGATTTCCAGCACCCAAATGGTAGCTCACAACTGTAATTCCAGCTCCAGGAAATTGTCACCTTCTTCTAGCCTCCTCTGGTACCATGCATGCATGTGGTGAATTGACATATATGTGGGCAAAACACATTTTCTTTTCTTTTTGGTTTTATAAGACAGGGTTTCTCTGTTGTAGTCTTGGCTGTCCTGGAACTAGCTCTGTAGACCAAATTGGAGCTATTTGCTAAAATTCTGACCATAATTACATTTTACAAGTAAGGCCATTAAACCAGAGGTGCTATTTGGAAGGTGAGTTCAGAGCTCCTGAATGGTGGTGTACTGGCTTGGTGGCTCCTAATAAAGGGAGGAAGAAGCTCCAGACTGGAGTCCTAGAGGGGTTGTTATTTCATTAAGTGGGAAAGTCCCACTTAAAATGAACATTCAGTACTTGTCAGGAAACTGTATCTTTTAAAATTTCATATATAAATTTTTCTCCAAGTTCTCACTTGGATTAGTAGTAGTCAGCACTTTTGTTTACAGTTGGCCAAATGCCTAATTATGTAGACTAAATATAATTAGATTACAGGGCAAGAATAAGAATGCCTAGTATCCTGTGTCTATGCACCTAGATACTCAGATCACTTTCTTGCCTCTTAGCCATCTGCATGATGCCTGTGGTGAAAGCATCTTTCCATCAAGGCTCTGCTCTAGTGACTGCTCAGCTCTCCCAGCTCTCTTATTTGCCTTTAGAGCACTTATCACATTGTGCCCCCAAATAGACTAAAAGCTCTTTGGGTGGAAGCTTCTCGGTGTCCTAGTTTTCTTTCTTTATCGTTGTTCTTTTTAATAGTGCTGAGGGTGGAGCATAGGACCTTGTGCATGGCAGTCATACCCTACTTTGTGTTTTACTGATCCCCAGATTTTCAAGGTCAGCCTAGGTACACACTAAGAAGTAAGGAATCAAAAAGACCTGCCCAGGAACTCAAAAATGTTATATTAGCTATTGTCTAATCTTTTCCCTGGGTTTATTTACATTTTTAAGTTAATAGTCATTCACATCATAGTTTCTCTCTTTCTTTTTCTTTCTTTCTTTCTTTCTTTCTTTCTTTCTTTCTTTCTTTCTCTTTTTCTTTCTTTCTTTTTTTCGAAAGAGGGTTTCTCTGTGTAGCTTTGGAGCCTATTCTGGCACTCCCTGTAGACCAGGCTGGCCTTGCACTCACAGAGATCTGCCTGCCTCTGTCTCCTGAGTGCTGGGATTAAAGGCGTGCACTACCAAGGCTTCTTGGGAGCTCTTTTTTAATAATCTAGGTTTTTTTTTTGAGGGGGGCGGGTTTCAAGACAGGGTTTCTCTGTGGCTTTGGAGGCTGTCCTGGAAGTAGCTCTTGTAGAACAGGCTGGTCTCTAACTCACAGAGATCTGCCTGCCTCAGTCAGTGGCTAAAAGCTAAAAGCCACTGACTGAGGCAGGAGAATCCTGTTTTAGGCTAGATGAGGCTACACGGCAGGTCCCTGTCTCAGAAGTACAATGGGCATGTTGATGCCTTAAAGAACAAGGGACAGGAAGAGACTTAAGTCTGATAGAGTGGATGGGTAAAGGTGGGGACTTTGCCACTCATACAGAAGCCAAGATGACTATTAAAGTTACATGGCAGAAGGAAACTTAGAAGCCTGGGGGAGTGAATACCTGGAAAAAGTTAGAGAATAGATTAAAAGATGGCCTACTCCATTAGAGGTCTTCATGTTTCTTTGATATTCCTGGTGGATGGGCTGGGGTTGGGGCTGGCAATGAACAGCCTGAATAAGATAGTCACATCTAAAGTAGAATAACGAAGAAAGAAGCTGAAGAGGAAATCAATTTCCAAGCTGGTGAAGTTCATAGGCCTGAGTATGCAAATCAAGACAGCCATCCTGGTCAATCTTGGTTGCATATGGAATTAACTAAAAGAAAAGCCTCTAGGGAGATGTATAAGGGTATTTTCTGGAAGAAATTCCCATGAAACTAACTGACAGGAGAAGACCCTTCCCTAGCGTGGGGCAATACCTTCCCAGCAATGGCCCAGACATAAGGAGGTCCAAGGGAAAAGCTACTGCTTTTTGCTTTCTTATGTCTGACCCTTGCTAAAGAGTGCATCTAGCCTGCTTCTATCACTACTACCATACTTACTTTTAACTACAAATCCTCTGAAGTGCAAGAAAACATATAAAGAGTACAATATTTGTTCTAGTAACAAACACGTTTCCAAAGTCTTAATAAAGAAAATACTGATGGTGGTGCATGCTTTTAATTCCTGTACTCAGGAGACAGAGGTAGGTGGATCTCTGTGAGTTTGAGGTCAGCTTGGTCTAACAGAGCTAGTTCCAGGACAGTCAAAGCTACATGAAGAAACCCTGTCTCGAAAAACAAAAACAAAACAAAACAAACATGTTGATTAAAAAAAGAAAACACACACACACACACACACACACACACACACACACACACAGGTGTAAGATTTTCTTATAATGATGAGAGAACTGTGAACAAGTTCTCAAAATGATCCATAAAGCATAAGCCTATGATCAAATCATGAAGGCAAATGCTACAAAACTGACTAAAGAGAACAGCAGCCTCCAGTCTCCCACTTTAAAACTGCATACCAGCAACCAGGCAGTGGTGATACACCACTTTTAATCTTAATCTCAGCACTTGGAAGGCAGAGGCAGGTGGATCTCTTTAAGAGTTCCAGGATAGCCAGGGCTACATGGAGAAACCCTACATGGAGAAAACAAAACAAAAAACAAAAAACAAACAAACAAAAAAACTGCATACAGGCATTTGAACAATATTTGATAAAAAAAAAAAGACTTATTTATATGTTATGTGCATGGGTGCTCTGCCTGTATGTATGTCTGTCCACCACATACATGAAATGCCCTCAGAGGCCAGATAGGGTTGGAGTTACAGACATTAAATGTGGTAGGGCAGGAACTTGTTTACTGAAACCCTCCTACATGAGCCAGGCACCATGTCACAGCTCTACACTATTATCCAGTTCTTCTAATGGATGTGTTTGAGATCCTTTCTATACTACAAGAAACTGAAGCTCCATGTGCGCCAGACGCTTGCTCAAATCACAGACTAATAAGCAGTGGCACCTGAATGTTTGAATTTGGGGAAAGAAAATAAGGGTCAACCCTACACTTCATCAGACTGAAGATCTAGAAATTTAGAGAAAATACAGGAAACACAGGGACCAGCAGATGACACCTGGGGATACAGTTAACAAAATCCAGACTCTTGAAGCCTATAGGATAAACAACTCTTTATTTCTTCTTCAGCAAATAAGTTTCAAGAAAAAAATAAAATAAATAAAAAGCAGGAAGGAGACGTTGAGGACCTATAGATAAAAGACTTAGTAACTAATGGCTCTAAAAAGGTTTAACTTAGAACTTATTATGATCGAACAAGCTATGATATGGGTAGATACACGTCATACTCCGGGCACCCTGCTTTCCACAGTACAAATATCATCCTGTAGGGCCTTATGGAGATTTGTGGTTCCCTGATTCTTGGCAGCATTTTTTCTCGTTAGTGATCTCTGTAATCTATAAACCCTTTGTCTCTGCAAGAGAATCAAGGAGAGACCCCAAAACGAATTCAAAGCCATACCTTTCGGGTGATTGCATAGTGTCCTTTGAGCTCATGTAGGGCCCACTTGATGTCTTGGCTGCTGAGCATCTTGAAATCAGCCATCAAGAGGTCAGCAGCTTGGATGAAGCATCGCTGGTCAAGTGGAGTCAGTTTGGAATAGTCAAAAAAGTCAACTTTAGGCAACTGAAATAAGGCAAAAAGCATAAAGTTGGAAGTGAGAGCACATTCTTTCACAAAGGAGAAAGTGCTCTCAGCATTATGCATGACAGTGGCTGGAGAGAAGGCTCAACAGTTAAGAGCATTTGCTGTTTTTCCAGAGGAGCTGGGTTTGATTTCCAGGACACACAGACACTAAATAAAAGCTACCAGCAACCCCAGTTTCAGGGAATCCAATGCTATGTTCTAGTCCCTATGGGTAACTGCATGTACACCATGGTACACATATACACACTCAGTTCCCACCCCACAAAAAATAACAAATAGGCTGGGTGGTGGTAATGTGTACTTTTAATCCCAGCACTTGGGATGCAGAGGCAGACACATCTCTAGAGTTCCTAGAGCTAGTTCTAGGACAGCCAGGAAACCTTGTGTTGGAAAAACCAAACCAAGCAGGGCGGTAGCGCATGCCTTCAATCCCAGCACTCAGGAGGCAGAAGCAGGCAGATCTCTGTGAGTTTGAGGCCAGCCTAGTCTACAAAGTGAGTTCCAGGACAGCCTCCAATGCCACAGAGAAACCCTGTCTCAAAAAAAGAAAACCAAACCAACCAAACAAATAAATCTTTTAAAAGGGAAGAATCTTGTTTGTTCTCATAATTACTCTATAAGGAGGTAACCAGAATGAAATAAAAATGAGGAAGTAGTAGATAAACTTAGACATGGTGGTACATGTCTATAATTCTGACCTCAGAAGGCTGAGGCAAGGAATGATGAGTCCAAGACCAGTACAGGCTATACATTAAGAACTCATCTCTCTCAAAAACAAACAAAACTAACTTCTCATATCTCATGGGAGGGTGGGGGGTGGGGTTGTACCACAAAATATAATCAACATTAGCTTAGATCACAATTATTGACTAGTAAAGTTTTTAAACTTTTGACATTTTAAAATGGGATTTGGATCAATAGATTGAACACATACCTTTCTTGCAAGGATGGCAAGTATGCTGAAATATTTGCAGGAAAGTGTAGTAATACTTTTGCAACTTAGAATGAAAATATTCTAATAAATGGAGATAGAAGATAGCGATATAACAGAGCAGGTGTAATAAAATTTTACTAGTATTAGTGGTAGGTATACCAACAATTCATGTGATATATTTCAATTTTTATATAAATTCACAATTATAAAATATTAAGAAAAACAAACTATTAGAACAACACAGAGAATCTTGGCCAATTCTTTTCCCATTTTAGGCACTTGCTCTGTAGGATTAAAGGCACAGAGATTTACTTAATTCTTTATGGTTATGGGTAGATAAAATAACAACACAAGAAAGGAGCCCAGGGAGGTCCATAAAATTCTGAAATCCAATTTTCCTTGCTTGCCTAACAGCACTTTATTGCCTTCAAGACAACAAAGAAGGCATCATCAATAGAGCAGATCAGGTTCAATTGGTGAAGCCGCCAGGGATACTTGCCTTCATATCATCCTGGCTTGCAAGCAGGCTGCTGCTGGGGTGGATAATAATTCGGTCTTCTCTCTTTGGATAATCTGGGTTTTCCAGAAGAAAATTACAAAGTCTGCAAAAGCCCCCACACAGTGTTACTTTCATTACTTTCAGAGGACTTCCCAAATCCCATATTTATCCACTGAGTCACAGGAAATATTTGAAAAAAAAAAAATGTTTCTAGTGACACTTATCGGAGAATTAAGATATACCAGTGCCAGCACAGTCCTGTAATCCTTACACTCAGAGGGTTTAGGTAGGAAGGAGGATCTCAAATTTGACACTGCTTCAGCTTAAAAAGAAAGAAAGGAAGAAAGAGAGAGGGGAAAGAAGAAAAGGAAGGAGGAAAGAAAGGAAGAAAGGAAAAAAATGAATGAATGAAGACGCTGTACCCAAGAAAAACTAATCAAATAATAAAGACAGCCACATCAGGTTTCTGGTTTCTCTTTGCTAGATGTGGTCATACACAAATATAACCCCAGAACTCAGGAGAGCTTAAGCAGAAGACTCTAAAGTCCTAAGTCAGCTGAAGCTGCACTTCAGGACTCTAGCTCAAACAGAACAAAAACAAAGAACACACTGACAAATGCAGACTCCGCCGAACTTTCTCTACAAGAAGAAGTCACTGAAACTGCATGGAACAAGAGAATATAGAAAAAAATTAGCTATTAAGAAAACTGTAGCCAGGCAGTGGTGGCACACACCTTTAATCCCAGCACTCGAGGCAGAGGCAGGTAAATCTCTGTGAGTTCGAGGCCAGCCTGGTCTACAGAGCGAGTTCTAGGACAACCTCCAAAGCAATACAGAGAAACCCTGTCTCGAAAAACAACAACAACAAAGTAAGCTTGGGGGCTGAGAGAGGGGACGAAGAAATTAAGTGGATGAAGTCAATGGATAAAGTCTCAGCTTGAGATGATGATACAATTTCTGGAGATCAACAGTTGATAGGGCTACATAATAATAGGAAAAGTGTTTAATGACATCTAAGTGTATGCTTGTAAATGGTCAAAATGTTACCTATATTTTATGAGACAGACAGACAGACAGACAGAGAGAGAGAGCACATACATGCAAGCAAGCATGATGGAATACTTACACATTCAAATCATAGTAATTCTTCAAATGAATTATCTCTTTAACATAACCCTTTGCTACATCTGGAAATCTTGCTTCCTAGAAAGGAATAAATATTACTTACATTTTGTTCATTAAAATGGTTCTGGAAGGCAATAAAAATTATAGGACATAAAGTATATAGAATGCCCAAAGACTAGAGAATGGCTGTAAAGCAGCTCTGTGCCTGGCTTAAAAATCAATCCTTATTTTCCAGATTAGATGGCAAAGATGATTGCAAAGACTCATAGGTATCCTATGTCTTATTTTATAGCTCTAGTCTCCATTCTTCCAATAAATACTGAGCATGCAGGCCAGAGATGAAGAAGACACAATCCCCATGCCTGCCTTCAAGGACACATCTCACAGTGTCAAATAAAAAGACCTGGCCAATTAGGATTAAGAGACTCAGGGAAAGAAAAAGCAGGTGACCCCAGAAAACAAAGGCCTGCTTTTCTCTTTACCTCAGGTATCCTACTGAATTGAGCTATTAAAATAATTGATGCACTGGAAATAGAATGTGACTTTATTCGGCAGTCAGAGATTGAAATGTAAATACCCACATGGGATTGCTAGTGGCTGCTGTATTAGATGGCCCAGATGTAGGAAATTCAATAAACAGGAACTCAAGGCCTTTTATAAACAGGAGTTTACAGGGATGCCAGCACAAGGCACCATGATATACAGCTAGCACCAAGAGCACTTCCTGAGGAGAGAATGCATATTCTGTGTTGCAGGTTTTAGAGATATCTGGATCCCTTTCTTTTACTCTAGATATATACTTTTTAGGAAAATTAATTACACAAAGTACTTCTTTGTTTACTGCAATGACAGAAAATAGAAAACAGTATGAGTATTAATAGTATAGTATTATTTAAATCATAATAAAAAGAAACTTACTGTTTCTTTTACTAATAGTGTAACGAGTTCTTGATCTACTTGAGCAGCTTCTTGTCCCCACATGTTCTCCAAATTGGCCTGCTGAGATCCTGGCAGAGGGAAAGCTGGCCCAGGGTCTTCATCAATTGCTAACTGCTGATCTTCAAGTTCTCCCAGAGGATGGGCCAGCTGAGGAGAAGCAGGGCCTGGAATCCCCTCTTGCTGGGGTTCTGGCCTTGGAAAAGCGGGCTCTGGGAAATCATGGCGCAAGAACAATGGGCCCATTTCTGCTTCAGAATGCCGCTCTTGGGGCACAACCTGGTTTGTTCTCTCCTGAGGCTGTGGATTCAGAGCCTGGAAGTATGGATGGTCAAGCCAGTACTCTTCTTCAATTACCTGGTCATCCACTGAAGTAGCTGGCTCTCCAGGATTTGACAAGAGATCTGTCTCTGAGTCTTCATATGATTGGTTCTGAGCTTCCAAAGGCTCACTTTCTGGGAAAAGAAGGTCATTTTCTCCCAATATAAGGACTTTCTGATCCAAATTGGGGTTGACAGTGTTGTTTGCTGTCTGCTTATTGCTTGGTCCAGGTTTGGCTTCTCCTTTTGTGCCACTCTCAAGATCCAGAAATTCACCATATTCATCCTCAGAGTCATCCTGTTCCCCAGAACCAAACAGTGAGTTGTTACAAAAGGAAAAAGAGCTGTGGGTCTCTGCTTCACAGTCTGCTCTAGACTTTCTAGGCCTTTCTTCTCCCAATCTGTTCAGATCTTGCCACTGGGCAGCTGGTTTGATGAGATTGGGTCTGGATGTCTGAGGTTTATGTTTCTAAGAAAAAATGAAATTTTAATAATAAAAATTCAATTTCTCTCCTGTATCTATGTCTGCTTCTGAACTTACAGTGAAAGGACAGGAAAGAAACAAAACCAGAAACAAAGCATCCCCTGAGGAAAAACACTATCACATCTTTTTTTAAGGTAGGGTGGGTTTCCTTATATACTCACTGCTGGCCTCAAACTCAGAGATCCATCTGGAATTAAAGGCATATACCCCATAAACACCACTCACATTTATTTTAATATTGAAAACTGATGAAACTACAGTATATGTGACTCAAAGTAGAGGCTCACTTGGGTGGTTGAAGTGTTAGACACAAGGACAAGCACCTGAGTTTAATGCCCAGAACATAGAAAAAATGCTAGTTGAGGTAGTGCATGTGTGTTGATCCCAGCATCAAGGAAGTAGAGACAGGCAGACTGTAATAGTCTCCTGGCTAACCCAGTCTAGCCAAAATGGTGAGCTCTGGGTTTATTGACAGACAGCATTAAAAACATTAAGTAGAGAACAGCAGAGGAAGACAGCAACCCATAAACTCTCCATATGTGTATATAAGTGAGTGGACCCTCACATTTGCCAATTTGTCCAAACATGCATAGCGCGCGCGCACACACACACACGCGCACACACACACACACACACACACACACACAGCTCCACTGGGAAGTGTAAATCAAGCCACAAAAATCAGTATCATCTAGTCATAGTAAAAAGATAAATGACAAGAACCCAGAAAATTAAAGCTAGTATGAATCTAAAATGGCATAACTGCTGGCAGGGTTTAACAGAGTTTGAGTGATTAAACAACTCTACTTCTTTACATACACAGATAGAAAATACACAATCACACACAAATCTTTAAGTTAATGTGTACAGCAGAAGCACACATTATTCATGAGAGTTTAAAAGTACAATTTAATTGACCATCATCTGTTGTGCATATACAAGATGTGATATAGTTACAGGATGAAATACTGCCTGGCAATAAAAGGAGTAAAATAGGGTCTGGTAGATAAGCCTATGTATGCCTTGGGAGGCAGAGGCAGTTGGAATGAGCTCAAAAAAAAAAAAAAAAAAAAAAAAAAATCTACATGGGACAGCCAGGACTTAGAGAAACCCTGTCTCAATGCTTCCCACACCTCAACCCAAAAAATAGGGACTGGAGAAGATACAGCAGTTAAGATTAAGAGCACATACAGTGCTCATAGAGGATAGAATTTAGTTTGTAGAACTCTCACTGGGAAAACTCACAACTACCTTAATTCCCGCTCTGGGAGGATCTGAATCCTGACCTCTGCAGGCACTGCACTCACATACACACAACACCATGCAGACACACACACATTCAAAAATAGTAAAAAATAAAAACAAATAAAAATAAAATACTAATATGCTAAGTAAAAGAAGAAAGCTGCAAAGAACCATATATGACTCTATGTGAAATGTCTAGAAAAGTCAGTAAGAACAGCCAGAAGTTAGATTAATGGTTGCCTAGGACAAGTGATTGGGAGATGATAGCTAATATATCAGGATTTCTTCATGAGGTGATGAAAATATTCTAAAAATGATCTGTGATGACAAATACAAGACTGTATGAACATACTAAAAGCTATTGATTTAAATGCTTTATACAGATGAACTTACTGAGTTTGATCCCTACTACCTACATGGTGGAAGGAGGAACCTGACTCTCCCAAGTTGTCCTTTAATCTCCATGTGTGCCATGCACATGTCAAATAAAATGTAATAAAATAAAAGGAATTAAATGATGTACATTGTAGTGTGCATGAAACTTGAAAAATATGCTAACAGAAGGCAAGTGTAATACTACACAATTTACATGAAATTTCTAGAAAATGTAAATCTACAGATAGATTAATATTTGCTTAGTGTGGAAAAGGGGGGCAAGATAGAGGAAAGATATAGGTATGACTAACTGGTGATTCCAGGATGCAAATGTTCTAAAATATTCTAAACATTAATATTCTAAAATCAATCATGGAAACATTTGTATAATTATCAATTTACACTAAAATCACTTATGCAAACTAAAAGAATGCATAATATACTCAAGGTCATTAAGTTGTAATGTGATATAGGAAGATGAATATGCAGTTGGGTGTGGTGGCACACATCTTTAAATCCCAGCACTCAGAAGGCAGAGTTTAAACTCAGGTGGCTCTCTGAGTTTAAGGCCAGCCTAGTATTGTTTCAGAGAGAAACCCTATCTCAAAAAACTAACCAATCAACCACTAACCAACCAAAAAGTGGATAAACACACAATGAATGACTAAAGTAGTGAAGAAACCACATAATAAACCAAGTGTGTCAAACATGATAAAGAAGAGAACTACTAAATACCAAAGCAGAAATCCATGTATGAGAAAACAAATACAAGCACCTCTAGGTTAAGTTTCAGAGCTGTTTCTTTGGTAAAGGAAATGAAGAAAACCAAGGGAATGGGCTGAAAAGATGCCTTAGCTGTTAAGAGTACTTGCTACTCTTCTTTAAGACCAGTTTGGTTCCCAGCACCTTTATCAGGCAGTTTACAAATAAATGTCTGTAACTCCAATTCCAACGGATCTGATGTCCTCTTTTGGATAAGGGCACTAGCACACAGGTGATATTCACTCTCACAGACAGACATAAATAAAAACAAATCTTAAGTAAAATTATTAAAGGCCGGGTGTTGATGGCGCATGCCTTTAATCCCAGCACTCAGGACGCAGAGACAGGCGGATCTCTGTGATTTCGAGGCCATCCTGGTCTCCAGAGCGAGTGCCAGGATAGGCTCCAAAACTACACAGAGATACCCTGTCTTGAAAAACCAAAAAAAAAAAAAAGAAAAGAAAAAAGAAAAATTATTAAAAACAAGGAAGGAAAACACTGGTTAGTTTATCAAATCAAAAAACAAAACAATAAAAAACAACAACAACAAAAAACCAGGAGAAATGCCCAGTGGGTAGTCCTAGCACTCAACTTTGGAGATGTAGCTTAAATCTCTCTAATTTCAAGGTAAGTTTCAGGTCACCTGGACTACACAATGAGACCCTTGTCAGGAGGGAGGAAGAAGGAAACAAATACTCAAAATGAAGAGGAAACTGGAAAAACTACAGTAGAACTAAAAAAGAACAAGCTTTAAATTTTTTACATTTATATATTCAAAACCATAATAAAGAAAATAATTTTTTCAATGAAGTCAGCATCAAGTTCATAAAACACTCACTTCTGTCAGTATGACATCATCATCCAGGTCATCATCTTCATGTTGCTCAGTAGCTGGGGTAACCAGCATTGGAATTCCTTCCTCATCAGAAGAGTCAGATATGGTGATGGTCCCATCTCTGACACTCATCCATTCTATAGGGAGGCAGAAAATGTGGTCACTGTTGAGGCCAGCATGAGCACATTCAGTCCCTACATTCACTGTTGGCCCAAGCCTCAAGCCAATTCAAAGCTACTAACAGTTAACTTACCACCTCAAGTGCACACAGACTCAAGCAGTTAAGAACTGTTTCCATGTTGATTTTTGCCAATAACACTGAGAGATGCCAGACAAAATAAAATGCTCAACATGTATCACTTTTTCTTATGTTAAGTGAGAGAAATATGAAGGGATTTTTGGTTTTGTTTTATGACAGGGTCTTATGCTATAGCTAGCTAGCTTGGTACTGTGTAGACCAGACTACCCTCAAATCCCTGGTAATCCCACATATCCCCTAGGAATATAGGCATTTAATCTGTTCTTTTTAGTTGGGTGCATTGGTACATGCCTGAGATTCTAGCACTCAAGGCCATCCTCTACTAGACATAGAAAGCCAGCATGAGGGAGTCAGACTTTGCCTCAAAAAACAAAACCCAACTTTCCTGAAGGAACTCAGGCCAACTATAAATTTTTTTATATATGAAATTGTTTTAATTATGACATTGTCATAGAACTACCAGCTTCTTTAGACTCCCCATGTTTACTCCTTGAAAAAATTATCACTCAAAAATAGTAATAAATTCAGCCGGGCATTGGTGGCGCACATCTTTAAACCCAGCACTCGGGAGGCAGAGGCAGGTGGATCTCTGTGAGTTCGAGACCAGCCTGGTCTACAAGAGCTAGTTCCAGGACAGTCCCCAAAAGCCACAGAGAAACCCTGTCTTGAACCACCCCCCCCAAAAGTAATAAATTCACTTAAAATTTAAAAATCAGCTTAATTTATACATAAACTATTTAAGCAAAATTTCCATTTGAATCAAACACTTAGCATCTGCCAAGCAATCACAGGGCATCTGTGACACTAGGCAATTTAACTTGCCTGCTCTTTTAAATGGAACCACAGCTAGTTAAATCCAAAGACCCAGCTCTGTAAGTGAAGACGGCTGACAACAGTTGTTGCTCACTCTAGTTTGTGGGTAGGTGTGGATCCATTTGTGGAAACTGTTTTCTCCATTGTTGGGGGATGATATCTATTCTTACCTTTTTCTCGAAGAAAAAGTGTTTTTTATTTGAGTGAGGGGGCCTACAAGCACTTGTGTGTTTAGGCTAGAGGAGGAATATCAAATGCCATACTCAATTACTCTCTGATTCAACCATATTGACTGGCCAGTGAGGTCTTAGGATGCCTACCATCTCTGAATCCCCAGCACTAGGATTACAGATGCACACTGCTGTATCTAGCCTTTTAAAATAAAATTGTGGTATATGTCAGCACCTGTGTTCCTATGTGAGGACACCAGGGCCCATGTATTAAGATTAGAGGACAACATCAGATGTTAGTCCTTGCTTTCTACTTTGTCTGAGAAGGTCTCTTGTTCACTGCTGTGTATACCAGGCTAGCTGGCCTACAAGCTTCTAGACATTCCCGTCTCCACCTCCCATCTTGCTGTAGAACCATCAGGATTATAGACATGCACTATCATGTCTGGCTTTATGTGGGTTCTGGGAGACAGAGAGGAGAAACCAAAGAAGGTTCTGCTCAGTGGCTATTTTACCCACTAACTCACCCATCTCCCAGGGTTTCATGAATGCTAGGCAAGAGCATTATTACTGAGCAAAATCCCTAGCCCTAACTTTTTTTGTTTTTCCTTTTAAGACAGGGTCTTACACTGCAATTCAGGCTAGTTTGGAATTCACTGTGTAACTTAAGCAAGCAAACACTACAAATTGATGGTTAGCTCCATGAATTGGCATAAAATGCCCATGTAACCATGACAAGATCAGGGACTATTTCTATTTCTAGCCCATTAGCACCCTTCTTATGCCTCTTCCCATCACTGCCCTGTATCCTCCTCAAAAGGATTTTTTAAAAAAATTTAAATTAGAAATAATCTTCTCTTATATATCAATCTCAGTTCCCTCTTCCTCCCATGTCCTCCCCCCCCCATGCTCTTTCTGCTCCCCAGGGAGAGTGAGGCCTTCCACAAGGGAATCATCAAAATCTGTTACATCATCTGTTATATCCCCTGTGTGTCTAGGCTGACAGAGTATCCCTCTATGTGGAATGGGCTCCCAGAGTTCATTTGTACACTAGGGATAAATACCGATCCACTACCAGAGGCCCCATAGACTGCCCAGGCTTCAAAAGGACTTCTAACTCTACAGATCAGTTTTGGTTGGTTCTAAGTAGGGATTCTTCTGTGTCTGGCTTTCTTGCAAATCACATGACTGAGATACATCCATCTTGCTATGATGACAGTTCTCTTTGCTACATGAGAATGTGTACTGTGAATACATCACAAATTATTCATTCTTCCCTTAATGGACTTCTGAGTTGGTGATAATATGGGCTATTTTGGATACTGCTGTTATGTACATGGTTTGGTGTGCTCATTTCAGTTGGGAACATTCTAGGAATGGAAATGTAAGCATATGTTCAATCTTAGGAGACAAATTGTATTGCTACATTGATGCAATAGACACAGATGGTCTGCAAGGCAATACTATTTGGACCTTAACATTTCTGATCCCTTACTTGGACTCTTAATTTCCCAGCTTTACTTGGCGGAAAATCATGCATTTTTAGGCTTTAAATATTTAAAACACAGATTTCCATTGTGATGGATTAGTCTGAAGCCTATTGTGTTTCACAGAGATCTGCCTGCCTCTGTCTCCCGAATGCTGGGATTAAAGTTGTGTGCCACCACCTGGAGGCTTTATAAGGATTTTCTTTATTTTGTTTGTTTTTGTTTTGTTTTTTGAAACAGGGTTTCTCTGTGGCTTTGGAGGCTGTCCCGGAACTAGCTCTTGTAGACTAGGTTGGTCTTGAACTCAGAGATCCACCTGCCTCTGCCTCTGAGTGCTGGGACTAAAGGTGTGGGCCACCGCTGGCTGGCTATGATTTTCTAATAAGAACTTGTGAGGCTGGAGAGATGGGTCAGTGATTAAGAGCACTGGCAACTCTTCCAAAGGTCCTAAGTTCAATTCCCAGCACTCACAGGCTCACAAGTGATGGGGGAAGTACTTCTGTGTGTTTATCTTATATATACATGTCTCTTCTTGTTTAGGTATTGTGTTTATACAGATCTTTTACCTATAATAGTCAGAACTTATAATTAGGTTAGTTAAGTTTTCTAGATGAACAGAGATGTATTTGAGATGGATAGGTATTCTTCAAACCTTTCAAAGACCTACAGAAATATGGCATTTAAATGGTTTAGGGTTTTTCTTGGCAGTAAGACACAACTGCTCCTGGCACACCAATTACGTCAGAATGGAGGATGGGCATCGAAGAAACTCATTATGGAGTTTGCTTTCAACATGGCAAGATTAGCCATTTGGGCAAGAAACTGCTCGTGCCCTGGACTGTTTGTTGAGACATGCAGGACCCACAAGAAAATGACTGCTGAACTTACAAAACAAGACAGTACTAAAGGGTTCCTGTTGAAATGGACAAGTGTGCCAGACACACTGTGGCCTATGGGCTGAAGATGGATGCCCCAACGTTACAGAGGAACTTTGGATGACTGTCCAGGTAACGAGAAGTCTCTGTCTATATATTAAGAGTTTATATTATCCTTCTGTGGTCTTTGATAGAGTTAAAGACAGATAGTTATGGTTATAGGTTTCTTCAGTTATTATAAAAGATACGTTATCCTTTTATTTTAGACAGAAAAGAGGAGATGATGGGGGAAGTACTTCTATAATCAATAAGTTTATCTTATTGATTGTTGAATAAAATACTGTTTGGCCAATGAGACAAGTTAGACGGAACTAGGAGTCAAAGAGGATTCTGGGAGATGTAGTAGAGAAGTGGTGGTCCAGGCAGGAAATGACATAGCAAGGAGACTCCTATTTAAGCGAGGAGAAACTGGAAGATCCCTCTCTTTTCCCCTCCGCTCCTGCTCCAGCGACAAGATGTGATCCAGCAACAAGGAGGGACACCAATAAGGCATCTGATAAGGTAAGTCTTCTAACATATATAGATTTATGATAGTTAAGACTGAGCTAGCAGATGAGAAGTCCTAGCCATTGGCCAAGCAGCTTTGAACCTAATACAAGTTTCTGTGTATTCATTTGGGCCTAACTCGGGCGGGCAGCTGGCGTAAAGCTCACATGTGGCGGTGGGGCTCAGGCGACTTTTGGCGGAAAGTTTTATTGTAACACACAAGTGCCTATATGAAATCGAATGCCCTCTTCTGATGTACAGATATACATGTGGACAAAACACCCTAATACATAAATAAATCTTAAAAACAATAACAACTTGTAATTGATTTGTATTAATTCTAATATGCTGAGCAAAAGAATTCTAGCCAAAAAAAAAAAAAAAAGTATACTGTGGTGGTTCACTTATAGGAAACTGAGTAGCAACACAAAGTAGATTAGTGGCCTCTTGAGATCAAGATGGGATGAGGCATGGCTGCAAAGCAGCACAGAGGAATCTTCATACAGTGGCAGAAAATGGTCTGGTCAAAATTATAAGATTCCAAGTTCGATTTTCAGAACTGTTAATAAGAAAACTTGAGATTGGCACAACAAAAGTTGCTAATCAACTCTACACACCTGACAAACATCCTTATGATGGGTAGGTATAGCGTGTTTGTATTTGTTGAACAAAAAATTCATTTCCAAAGTCAAGAATTCTCAAAGGAGCTGGGCGTTGGTGGCGCACGCCTTTAATCCCAGCACTCGGGAGGCAAAGGCAGGCGGATCTCTGTGAGTTCAAGGCCAGCCTGGTCTCCAGAGTGTCAGGATAGGCTCTAAAGCTACACAGAGAAACCCTCTCTTGAAAAACCAAAAAAAGAAAAAAAGAATTCTCAAAGGAAGTAATTGTCTAGTTTTTTTGAGGTAAAGTCTCACTGTTTAGTTTTGCCTACTCTGTAGACCAGGCTAGGGTCACACTGACAGATTCACTTGCCTCTCCCTCCTGAGTGCTAGGATTAAAAGCATATGCCACCACATCCAGCCTAGTTGTTTCTGAAGAAAACTGTTCAACCATATTTAAGGCCCAATTAAAAAATCCTAACATTAGCCAGGCAGTCGTGACAAATGCCTTTAATCCCAGCACTCAAGAGGCAGAGGCAGGCAATCTATGTGAGTTTGAGGCCAGCCAGGTCTACAAAGCTACAGAGAAACCCTACCCCAAAAAAGGTTCTGGCTTAGCCTCATTGAGAATGTAAGGACACAGTTCTTTATTTTATAGTCCTTAAAATTCTGACAAATTCATTGATTGCAAAGAACAAAAAAGTACCTGCATTTTTTTTAATTAATTTATTTTTCTGGTTTTTCGAGATGGGGTTTATAAGGATTTTCTTTGTTTTTGTTTTTTTTTGAAACAGGGTTTCTCTGTGGCTTTGGAGGCTGTCCTGGAACTAGCTCTTATAGACCAGGCTGGTCTGGAACTCACAGCAGTGAACTTTAGTGCTAGGACTAAAGGCGTGCACCACCACTGCCAGGCCCTAAGCCCGAATCTTACAGCAAGAAAGAAAAGAAATTAAGAGCAAGAATGCCTAGCACTGTCTGTGCTAATTTAGATTTGATGGGTCCAGAGTTCTACTGTGTAATTTCCATTTCCTCAAAAACCTCTAGAGGCAAATGATCCACCGTGGAGGGCCTCACTATCCTTGTGGAGTTGGTGGGGTGGGGAGAGTGGGTGGAGGTGGGGTGGGTGGGTAGAGGTGGGGAGCAAGTAAAAAAAAAAAAAAAAAGCATTGAATTAAGGGGGAAAAGACAATTTACCCTCTCCCCGGTGGCAGTGAAAGTTGTTCAAGTGAATGACCTCCTCTTTGTTGTTTCCCTCTGCCATTTTCAAATTTCTATACAGATATAGGTGGTTGTTAGTACCCAAACATGGCCATCATCTGTTCCACAGGATCTGAAAGAGAAAACAGCATTAACAACAGTATAAACTGGAAGGTGGTGATGTGTACCTTTAATCCTAGGACTCAGGAGGCAGAGGCAGGTGGATGCATAGAGTTCCAGGACAGCCAGGGCCACACAGAGGAATATCATCTTCAAATACCAAAAACCAGCCAACCAACCAACCAAACAAACAAAAGAAATCCACAAACAATGGCAATACAGAACTAAAATCCTCTGACTGCAGAGACTGAGGCAGGATGACCATGGAGTCCAAGGCCAGTCTGAGACACAGAGAGGAAGACCCTGACACAAAAGCAAAAACAGGATCCTAAATATCCCCACAAGATATTTCCAGATAGGTCATTGCAACTGTTAAAATATGCAATGGAATCACTCTGAAATTGGCAGTTTTTAGATGCCAAATGTGCATCTTTATCAATGTGAAACATCTATAGCATTTTCTTTGAGAATTTAACACCCTGTCCCTGTCTGTCCATGTTGTTGTCATCCCCCCCAATAAAAACTAGAAAATATGTGCAGGAAAAAAACCCATATAAGAATATTCAGGTAGCCATCAAGAAGGCTCAGTGGGGAAGATACTGGCCATAAAGCCTGATTACTTGAGTTGATGCCTGTGACCCACACAATGGAATGAGAAAACTGACTCTGGAAGTTGTTCTCTGACCCCCACATGCAGGCCTGGCATGTGATGCTGTTTCAGAGGACCTACACTTAGAACCCAGAACCCATGCTGGGCAGCTCACAATTGTCTATAACTCCAGCTTCAAGCAATCCCATACTCTCTTCTGGCTGTTTCAGGCACATGCATGCAACTGTCACACACTTATACATACATACATACATACATACATACATACATACATACATACATACAAACTTTAAAAAATCAGTAACAATCTAGCATAAAAACAATGTTCAGAGGTCAGAGAAATGGTAGAGTGTGCAGGAGGTAAAGGTGCCTGACACTAAGCCTGGGGTCCTGGAACCCACATGATAAAAGAGAATCAACCCTTATAAAAAGTCCTGACCTCCATAGGTGCATTTGTGCATATGTAAAACAAATAAATAAAATGTAAATCAAAATGTACATAGCAGCTTTCATTATAGATAATAACTGGAAGTAGTCCAGGTCTCCATCAACAGAAAGAGTTCAATTGATAGACACTTAAGCAATACAGACTACTCAGCAAAAAGAAGGAATATTAGGGGAGTTAATATGTCTAAAATAGCTGGGCGTTGGTGGTGCACACCTTTAATCCCAGCACTCGGGAGGCCGAGGCAGGCGGATCTCTGTGAGTTCGAGACCAGCCTGGTCTATAAGAGATAGTTCCAGGACAGCCTCCAAAGCCACAGAGAAACCCTGTCTCGAAAAACCAAAAAAAAAAAAAAAAAAAAAAAAAAATGTCTAAACTATATTGCACAAGGGAAACTCTCAAATTAATAAAAAAAATATTATTTAAGAAAGGGCTGGGCATTGGGGCACACCTTTAATCCCAGCACTTGGGAGGCAGAGGCAGGCAGATCTCCATGAGTTTGAAGCCAGCCTGGTCTACAGGCGAGTTCCAGAGCTCAGTGACAGAGATCTTGCTCAGGAGGGATAAAGGCCTAGGTTCAATCTTCAGTCCTAGGAGAAAAATAATTTTGGTGATAAAGTATGTTCCTATTTCTTTTTTTCTTTTCTTTTTTTTTTTTTTAAGATAGAGTTTCAGTGCAGCCCTGGCTTTCCTGGAACTCGATTTATAGACCAGGCTGGCATTAAAGGCATGCACCATTAAACCTGATGCTTTACCATATTTTCACAACATGATTTAAACTTATTTACTAAGTATTTTAATAAGAGCTAATTGCCAGACAGTGGCGCATGCCTTTTATCCCAGCACTCAGGAAGCAGAGGCAGGCAGATAGATCTTTGTGAGTTCCAGGCCAGCCTGGTCTACAACAAAGCTACACAGAGAAACCCCGACTTGAAAAGTGAAAAAAGAAAAAAAGAGCTAATGGTGACACAAAAAAAGTCAACTTTAAAATTACTGACTGACAAAACTGAAGTGCTGGGGAACTCAAGACCCTGCACATGCTAGGCAAGCAATCTTTCTACCAGTGAACTATATCCTCTACAAACGTAATATTTCATTGCAATAAAGATCTACAAGTCGCCGGGCATTGGTGGCGCATGCCTTTAATCCCAACCTTCGGGAGGCAGAGGCAGGTGGATCTCTGTGAGTTTGAGACCAGCCTGGTCTACGAGAGCTAGTTCCAGGACAGCCTCCAAAGCCACAGAGAAACCCTGTCTCGAAAAACCAAAAAAAAAAGATCTACAAGTTGTGAGCCAGGCAGTGTTGGTGCACGAATTTCATCCCAGCACTCAGGAGGGAATCTGAGTTCAAGGCCAGCCGGTTCTACAGAGTAAGTCTCAGGACAGAGAAACGACATCTCAAAAGACTAACAACAACAACAAAAAATCTACAAATGTGAAAATTCATATATATGTATGAATTACATATACACAAATATACACCTTTTTTGACTCTAAAATTTTTGGAGGCAGGGTCTCACTGCGTAGCTCTGGCTAGCCTTGAGAAATCATCCCATTTCGGCCTCCAGAGTGCTAGGATAAAGTTGTTTGCCACCATGCAGTTTTTTTTGCTTTATCAGAAAGGGCCTCACTCTTTTAGCCCAGGTAGGCCTTGAACTCTCTAACAATCCTTCAACCTCATTTCTGAAACACTAGGATTATAGGTCTGCCCAACTGGAGAAACTAATTTATAATGACAGAAAACCAAGGGCTGCTTTGTGGAAGGAAAGGTGACCTCAAAGAATATGAAGCAACTTTTGGGGCAACAGAAGTGTTGTAGAGCTCGATGAAGTATCTATTACATGAGTCTATTACATGCATATGTTGAGTACATCAAATTGGGAACTAGTTATCTGTCATTTGAGTACAGATTATACTAAAAACAAACTAAAGAGAGGTTAGTCATAAAAGACAAATCACAGAAGTGCCAGAGAATTCAAAAAGAGAAAAGAAGGAATTATGCAAAGCAGTGGTTCTCAAACTGTGGGTCAAAACTCCTTTGGAGGTCAAATGACTTTCACAGGGGTCACCTATAACTAGCAGGAAACACAGGTATTTACATTATGATTCATAACAGTAGCAAAATCATTGTTATTAAGTAGCAATGAAAATAATTGTATGGTTTGGGGTCACCACAACCTGAGAAACGGTATTAAAGGGTCACAGCATTAGGAAAGTTGAGAGCTACTGAAGTAAAGGGGTATTTTAAAAGGTAGGTTTTTTTTTTTCTGAGTTGTCATGAATTGATACATTCACTTCATTATTTGTTAATCAGTTTTGTAGAGACAGATGTCACTTTAACTCACATAACTGCAAGGACACAAGCAGGCAGAAGCTCATCCTGCTGGCTAAGTATACTCAGGGAACATTCCGTCCAGCATATTATATATTTTACAATCTCAAGGACCAAGGGCATGGAGTGAAAGGGTCAGGAGGAGCAGCAATTTGGTAGTTTGCAGGGCATACCACAGTACAGGTAAGGCTGGTGGAGCTCTGAGTGGGACAGGACAAGCTCACAGATGAGTTATTAAGAGAAGATGCAGGGTATGGAAGAGTAAAGCTAGAGCTGAGAGGAAAACAGCACAGTAGCTTCCTTTCAAGGTTCTCTATGTACAATGCCTGTGTTGGCACTTTACTTTCTTTTCATTCGGTCCTCCCCTAGGAGGAAACTGAGTCACAGGCAGCACCTGACAGAAGCTGTGTATGCTCTCGGAAGCCCACTTTCCTCTGCATAAGAAGTCATCTGAGGTGACATTGGCTCTGTGGCTCAGAATGGTATAAGGATGGCCAGAATAAATGAACTGCCTTCGCAGTAAAGTAAAAGAACAGGAAGAGTGTGATTGGGAGGGAGAGACAGACTGTATTCTCCTCAAATCTCACCATTCCTGGGTGGTGGAAAAACCAATATAAAAGATGCTGGTAACATGGCTCCTGAGCTATCTTCTCCTATGGTATCTTGCTTGTAGTTAAGGAGGCCCAATGACATTCTAGAACTCCTCCTCCTCCTCCTCCTCCTGCTTAGTTCCCAAAGACAGGCTTCTGAACTTTAAATGTCTGCAGGACTATCTGGCTGTGGGGCTGTAGATTCTCAGATTTGTATATTCTTTTCTTTTTATTTATTCATGATTCAGTCAGCATCTTCAATGGCTCTTTTTAATAATCTGCTGAATTCTCACAGGCTCTTCTTCATCCAAGGGAACCCAGAAACTGTCAAACCTGGAAACTGTCCGACAGTGCACTTGTGGGAGTTGCCAGGAACAATATAAGAAGTATCAGTAGAGCTGAAATGCCTCTAAACCAGTTCCACCCTCTGGGAGCAGGGTCATTTGCTAGTCCCAGTCCCATCCCTGCTAAGGATGCCAACTTTGGACTCCAAAATGTTTGTTATTTTAAGACAGAGTCTCATTGTGTAGCCCTGAGTAATGACTTGGATATCACTATGTAGACTAGACCGGCCTCAAACTCACAGAGATCTGCCTGCCTCTGCCTCCCAAGTACTAGGACTACTGTTATGTGTAGGATTATTTTATTTATCTGGGTAGGATTATTTTATTATTTGTTTTCTTTTTTTAATTTTTTGTAGCCCTGGCTGTCTTGGACTCATTTTATAGACCAGGCTGGTCTTGAACTCAAGATATCTCTTAATGATTGAAAGTACAACTATTTAGCATGAGTAAAAATAAAAGCATACCTAAATGTGTCCCAAAGACAAAGATTAAAATAATTAAAACTTGGAATCTGAGTGATGGTGGTGCTCGTCTTTAATCCCAGCACTCTGGAGGCAGACAGGCAATCTCTGTGTGTTCCAGGCCAGCCTGGTCTACAGAGTGAGTTCCAGGACAGGCTCCAAAGCTACAGAGAAACCCCGTCTCGAACCCTCCCCTCCAAAAAAAAAAAAAAAAAATTTAAAAACTGTAGAAATAAAACATGGGCATGGGCTCTTCCCTCCCCCCCCCCCAGACAGGGTTTCTGTGTGTAGCTTTGGAGCCTATCCTGGCACTCGCTCTGGAGACCAGGCTGGCCTCGAACTTACAGAGATCCGCCTGCCTCTGCCTCCCAAGTGCTGGGATTAAAGGCGTGCGCCACCAACGGCTCACACCTTTCATCCTAGCACTCTGGAGGCAGAGGCAGGCGGATCTCTGTGAGTTGGAGGCCAGCCTGGTCTACAAAGTGAGTTCCAGGACAGCAGGGCTCTATTACACATAAAACATGGGCTCTTTAGAAGGAATAACTTTGCAGATAATGAAAAACTACTTTCTAAGGGTTATAAAAAATAAATATAAAACTAGAATTAATCAGTTAAAACAGTTTGGGGTAAGGACTAAATTATTTTTAGACATGCAAAGAATTTACCACCCAAAGATACTCAAACAGGTACTTATTCCCCCAACCCCCCCCCCCCAAAAAACCTTCATTAAGAGAAACAGTAATCTAGAATAATTGTCTCCCTGCTCCCTGCACTGACTCCAATCCTTTACTATGACAGGAGCTGCAGGTGGGGCTTTGAGTGGTAATGTAACAAAAGGCCAAGGGGTGAAGTCCAATTATAGTTTGGCACCCTCAAAAGCAGCAGAATCAGAGAGTTTATGATTTTGCTCCACTATCACTAGGGAGATGGCAGCTGTCTGTGGTCCTAGAGGAAAGACCTCAAGAGAGCCAACCAGACTGGCAATCCTATTTCAGAGACTTCTAGAATCCAGAATTGTAATAAAGTCAATTTTTATCCCAAATGCCAGCCAGAGTAACACACGAGTTAAAGAATCAATCTATAGCACAGTAAATGAATGACAAAATCAAGTCTAAATTTTAGAAGGCCACTCCAATTTAAAACCTTTTTCTAGCTGGGCATTGGTGGCGCACGCCTTTAATCCCAGCACTCGGGAGGCAGAGCCAGGCAGATCTCTGAGTTTGAGGCCAGCCTGGTTTCCAGAGCAAGTGCCAGGTTAGGCCCCAAAGCTACACAGAGAAACCCTGTCTCGGAAAAAAATAAAATAAAATAAATTAAAACCTTTTTCTAAACTCAAAATTAAAATCTTGTACAGTAAGGGTGGTGTACTAAGGGAGAGGTATTCACTAGATAGCTGAATTATAATCCTTGATTTTGTTTGAGAAGGTAACAACATAAAGAAAAACTGAGGTGAGGGTGTTATATGAGGCATTGTCTAACCACTTTCCCTGTATTAATGTCTACAACACTCACAATCAACCAAGACTGGCACTATTACTAACCTTATAGTCTTTCATTCTGGCCATAACTCAGCGTGTATACACCAATTTTTAAACCTTTTTATATAAAACCACTGTTAAGACTAGATACAGAAAACAATTTTCTGAAGGCAGCGGCTAAAAACTAAATAACAGGGCTTTCTCTGATTTTTTAAATTTTTTCACCAAAAGTAATTCTGGATAATTACCAACTCCAGGTTATGGGCAGGAGATATACAGAATGAGCCTGGAGCATCTTGTCACTCAGACATCAAAGCAACTATCAAAGACTACCCGCCTCAAAAAAAAAAAAAAAAAAGGAAAGAGAAAATTGATTCTGAAATGGGGTAGGTAAGTAAACAATGTCACTTATATTTTCAATTTGTTTTTTGGTGGTGATGGGGTACAATGTGAGGAATTGAACCCAGGGCCTGGCAGGTATTAAGTACTATACTCCTGAGCTACAGCCCTAGCCCTTGAAGATCAAATGTCTAGGAGCTTATAACACTTGCTTCTTGCTTGTAGCTAAGTACTGCCTTCTTGGCCTACACTTTGACCTATTTAGCACTGAGGGTTGTTTTTTCTTTGTTTTGTTTTCTAGACTGAGTCTTACTAAGCATAAATACCCCTGGCTGACCTGGAACTTCTATGTAACTAGCACTGGCCTCTGCTGAGATTAAAGGCATGCACCATCATCACCCCTGGCTGGTTTTTAAATTACAAGTGTCACCATGAGAGAACCCAAGTCCTTACCACAGTATACAAAACATTTCATCCAGCATTTGCTGACCCAAGCAGTGTCACCTGATAGTTTTTTTTCCCCATTCTCTAGCAGCAATGACTTGGTTCCTTGATCTTACCAAACTCTTTCAGGCTGAATTCTCTTTGTGAGACTGCCTCTCTTTGGCCAAATTACCTCTGCTCATCCCTCAATTCTCCACTTCCTCTGAGAAAAACCTTTCTTGTCCATCCTTTAAGTGTCCTTGCCCCACATTCATTCAAAAAACATCACTTGGGGCTGGAGAGATGGCTCAGAGGTTAAGAGCACTGGCTGCTCCTCCAGAAGTCCTGAGTTCAATTCCCAGCACCCACATGGTGGCTCACAACCTCTGTTAACGAAATCTGGCACCCTCTTCTGGCCTGCAGGAATACATGCAGACAGAACACTGTATACACAATAAATACATAAAAGAAAAAAAAACAAAAAACCAGATCCCTCAATTCTTCAACCACTACACCATTAACTTTTCAACTATTTAGGAAACTATACTTAATGTTACCTCTTCTGCTGGAACTTAAGTTCCAAATGCACAAGACTCAATACTTCCAAAGCCTGGGGACAAGGATAACTGCCAGGCACCAAGAAGCTGGTCTAAAAGCATATGTTGAATAGTGTAGTATGAAAAAAATAAATGAAACAGGGACTGATACTGGGGTTCAACCTGAAGATCAGGGAAACAAAGCAGTGGGCAACTAGCTCTCTTCTCAAGCTCAGACTGAAAGGGCTGACCCATGCATGAGCTCTTCACCAAGCATCAAACTACTGCCTCTCCTCAGCTTGGCTGGTGAATGAATGCCTCCTACTGAATACTGAAGACCCTGCTTCTATCTTTTATACCCCTCTAGTGCTGGAATTAAGGATGTGTGATCTGATACACTTGGATGGCATGGAACTCAGAAAGCTCAGTCTACCTCTCTAAATTCTGAGTCTAGGATTAAAGGTGTATACCACCATCTCCTAGCTTCTGGCTGCTGTGTGCCTGGCCGGGTGGTGGTCACCTTTATCCCAGCACTAGGGAGGCAGAGGCAGGAGGATCTCTGCAAGTTTGAGACCAGCCTGATCTACTGAGTTAGTTCCAGGGCAGCCTCCAAAGCTACAGAGAAACCCTGTCTCAAAAAACCGCTTTTATGGCTTGTAGCTGATGGTGCTTTCTGAATCCTCAGGCAAGTTTTAATAAATCATAAATAATATATCGCCACAGGATAGCATTAACAAGGTAGAGTAGGATAGTTAGAGGCAAGAACTGTGCAAACAAATGAGTTCCAGACTCAGCTTTGAACCTTATTCCATTTGTTATTTTTCAGCACCTCCCTACACACACACACACACACACACACACACACACACACCGGAGAATCTACCTCACTGACAGGACTAAGAAGAGTGATATGAAAAACGCTTAGGGATTTTTGTTTGTTTGTTTGAGACAGGGTTTCTCTGTATTGTTTTGGAGGCGGTCCTGGAACTCCATCTGTAGACCAGGCTGGCCTCGAACTCAGAGATCTGTCTGCCTCTGCCTCCCGAGTGCTGGGATTAATGGCAATCGACACCAATGCCTGGTGCTTAGGGTTTTATGTAGTACTTAGCATCAAGTTTGGAAAGATAAGGCTGGTGAGTTAGCACAATAGGTTAAGGGTACTTGCTGCTAAACCTGACAGCCTGAGTTCAAAACCTGGGAACTCATGTGGTGGAAAAGAACTGATTTCCAAAAGTCCTCTGACCATTAAGCATACTTAAGTGTCCATATACAAACTAAATAAAAGCTTTTGCCGGGTGGTGGTAGCACATCTCTTTAATCCCAGTACTCAGGAGGCAGAGGCAGGTGGATCTTTGTGAGTTCAAGGCCAGTCTGGTCCTCAGAGTGAGTCCCAGGACAGCTATAGCTACACAGAGAAATCCTGTCTCAAAAAAACTCAAAAAACTCATGTGGTAGCACATGCCTTTAATCCCAGCTCTTGGGAGGCAGAGGCAGGCAAATCTATACAGTGAGTTCCAGGACAGTCAGGACTACAGAGAAACTTTCTGTCCACCCCCTCCCCGCCCAAAAGTTTTATATAGATGAAGGATGACAAAGAGGGATCTAGAATATGGCAAAGCCTAGAATACAGTAAACATAGGAAACAGTACTTCACTGTTAGTAAACACCCACCTGGTGGTGTTGGCATACCCCTTTAATCATAGCACTTTGAAGGCAGAGGCAGGTGGATCTCTGTGAGTTCAAAGCCAACCTGGCCTACAGAATGAGTTCTAGGGAAGCCAGGGCTGTTATACAAAGAAACCCTGTCTCAAAAAAAAAAAAAAAAAAAAAAAAGCAAAAATAACAACAACAACAAAGCCATTCTCACCAGGTTTCATAAACTTTGGATCTCCAGAAGCTACAATTTTATTAGATTTCTCAAGATCTTTTTAATAGCTGCTCTTGTCCTTCTTAGACAAGTCCCTAATGCAACAGGTTCAAGACCCAAAATCCAGGTTCAAGATCCACAGCCATTTCATGAAGTTCATTTGGACACAAACAGAACACAAAGCTTGGTTATTTCTTAATTTGGATAAACTAAACTGAGATGAGGACATAAAAATACTGTTCTTACAGGGCATGGTGGGGCATGCATTTAATTCCAACACTTGGAAGACAGAGGCAGGCAGATCGCTGTGAGCTTGAAGCCAGTCTGGTCTACAAAATGACTTCCAGGGCAGCCAGGGCTACACAGAGAAAGCCTGTCTCAAAACAAACAACATACTGTGCCTCCCTTCCACCCAGCAAGGGCGGGCACAAGCTCCTCTGCATACGTTAAAATACCAAGCAGATGCATAAAGTCACTGATGGGGGTGAATCCCCCCATCCATGATGGGGGTGAAACTTTACCCTAATCCTTCACCCCTGCTCTGTAAGCAAGCCCCCCCCCCCGCCAAAAAAAATCATTAGTCAAACCCAAACCAATCAACCAGAACAAACAAAAAACCCAAAAAGGGGTATGTGTGGCACTCAAACTCAATGACAAGCTGATATCTAAATTCGAGGCCAGACCCTATCTAAAAAACAAACAAAACATTAAAACAGGACTAGTTGGCCTACACCTTTAATCCCATTACTCCCAAGGCAGAGATCTGTGAATTCCTGAGTTCCAGGGGACAACCTCATCCACTTCTCAGGTTCCAGGTTAGCCTCGGCTATGCAGTGACTCTTAAAAAGAAAAAAAAAAAAAAAAAAAAAAAAAAAAAACAAAGACACCAAACTCCAAAAGGGTAACGGCTACCAAGACACTAAACACAATGGAGGAGAGGGTCCCAGGTCCCTGCACCCGTTTAGACGGACGGGGAGCCTGGGATCACGGATGAGCAACAAGGGGGCCGCCTCGTTCACTCGAGCGTGGGTCTCGCCGCTCACCCAGCGTGCCACGCGCCACGGGAGCACCAGGGCTCCGACTGCAAAAGCTGTGTGTCCCCTTGCTCCGCGGAGCGCCGGCTGGAATGACAGCGTCAACTCGGACCCGAGGGGGCCCAAACTAGCCCGGGCTGGAGTTCAAAGTCAACAGTCCGCCGCCTCTTCCGCTTCTCCAGGCCGCGGTAGGGAGCGCCGCCACCGAAGCGAGAGCCGCCAGCGCACAGTCTCTCAGCGAGCGGCTCGTCGCCCCCCGCGCCGCAGGCCGGCCGGAGAAACTTCCTAAGTGGCGGGAGGAGAGCCGGCCGGCCAGCGGTCGTCTCCGCCGCTCCCCTCCCGACACCCCTGCGGCCCCCCGGACCCCCGGGACGCGCGAACGCGCCCCTCAGCCCCCGCCCCCACCCCAGAGGCGCCCTGGCGGGAGGCCACTCTCCTCAACTCGACCCGAGGCCCGAGAAGCCCACGCGCGCGTCCGTCACGTACTCGCCACGCAACTAGCCCAGCTCCGCGAGCGCCACTCGGCGCTCGGAGTTGAGTCTCAAGTCACCTGAAACAGCCGCCTGAAAAGCTTCGTCGCCTCAGCCGCAGGCGCCGCAGCCGCCGCCGCCGCTACCGCCGCCGAGGCCGCTACTGGGTTCCTTCCGGCCTCGCCACGGCGTCCACCTCGCGCCTGCGCGCAGCGCCCCCTCCCGACTAATGACAGGAAGAACCATAGAGGCACCCGGAGGGCCGGAGAGGAGGGGCTTGGAGAGCGAGACTGTAGAGATGGCTGCCTAGCGGGCCTCCATCTGGGCTCCACAGCTTCAGAGCCTTGACTCCCCCTTGCGACTGGAGGACAAAAGAACAGCTGAACCCTAGGGTCTTTGTCTCATCTTAAAGCTGCGGTGGGCCGCTGACCATGGAATCAACAGATTAACCACTTATTTGCCCTCTTATGAGATGTTTCTGTGTACCAAGTGAGACAGGTCAAATGACTCAACTCTCCCCCAAGGGTATTTGGTAAAGAATAAAGTTGTTTTGTTTGTTTGTTTGTTTTTGTTTCCTAAGACAGGGTTTCCCTGTTTCTCTGTCTAACAGTCCTAGCTGTCCTGGAACTTACTTTATAGACCAGGTTGACCTCAAAGTCACTGAGATCCGCCTGCCTCCCCCCCCCCCGCCCCCTCCGTGCGAAATTAAAGGCATGCTCCACCGCCGACAAGCCAGAATAAGGTATTCTTAAATTCTATTCAAATAAAGGCTGGAGATCTGGCTTAGGGGTTAAGAGCATTGACCCAGATTTAATTCCTAGCTCCCACCTTACAGCTCACAATGGTCTGTAACTTCAGTTCCAGAAGATCCGACGACCTCTTTCCGGCCTTTGTGGGCACTAAGCATGCAAGTGGTGCACAGATAAACATGCAAGCAAAACACCTATACACATAAAATGTTTCAAAGAAAGTGAAAGATGTTAATTTTTTCCGTTGGGCAGTGGTAGTGCAAGCCTTTAATCCCAGCCCTCGGGAAACAGAGACAGGAGGCTCTCCGTAAATTCTAGGCCAGCCTGGTCTACAGAATGAGTTCGAGGACAGGCTGCAAAGCTACACAGAGAAACTCTGTCTCCGGTGTGGGGGGGTGGTGGCACACACAAACTTAAGTCACCGTGTTTTGTTTTAATTTGTTTTTAAATTGTGTGTGTGTGTGTGTGTGTGTGTGTGTGTGTGTGTGGTACAAGGGCAGATAACTTCAGAGTCTAGAAGAGGCCATCAGATTCCCTAGAGCTAGTTCTGAGTCATGAATTATGCATGTTAAAAATGGAACTCCGGTCCTCTTATAGAGCTGTTAGCACTCTTAACCTTTGAGCCATCTCACCAGTTCTGTTTTAGGTTTTATTAGACAAAAGTATATGCGTGCATGCATGCATTCCTGAGTGTGTGTGTGTGTGTGTGTGTTGCTGAAATTGACCCCCAGTCTCACACTTGCTAGGCAAACTGTCAATCCAGTCCCCCCCTTTATTACTTTATTTAAATTTTGAGATAAGAGTTTGCTAGGTTATTTAGGCTGGCCTTGAACTCACAACATAGCTTAGCCTGACCTTCAACTTATGATCTTGCTAGAAAGTTCAAAGACCAGAAGATACTGTGGATCAGGAAACTCCTTACTGAACCATAAAATAGTAAAAGGCATTACATTGTCAAAAACAGTAAGTTTGCTAGCTTTGGTGTCTCTTCCTGTTTATAAAGCTACTAATGTCACTGTGAGAGCCCCACCCTCATGACCTCACCTAACCTCAAAAAAAGCTCCATTTCCTAATATCAATAACATACAGAACCAAGGAGTAAGTTTCAATGCATGGACTTTTAAGGGACATAGTCAGACCATACCAAAGTCAGGCCCCTGACAGAGGTGCAGGGAGGAGGGTAAGAAGACCTATGGCTTGCTTCTAGGATTCAGTTGTTACTTTGTTATTGTTATTGTTAATGTCATAGGGTCCAGCTATGTAGCTCAGGCTGGCCTCCAGCTTTCTGCAAAGTGCTGGAATTTCTAGGACCAACCAAACAAAACACAGTGACTTAAGCTTTTTTTTTATGAAAAAAATACATTTGTTATTTATATCATTTTTGCATGTAAAAAAGTAAAATCTTGCCAGGCATTGGTGGCACACGCCTTTAATCCCAGCACTGGGGAGGCAGAGGCAGGTGGATCTCTATGAGTTCGAGGCCAGCCTGGTCTCCAGAGTGAGTGCCAGGACAGCCTCCAAAGCTACATAGAGAAACCCTGTCTCGAAAAACAAAACAAACAAAAAAAAAGTAAAATCTTTAAAACTGTTCTTTTAAGTTGCTATGTCATAAATGTATAAAATATTAATAATACTACATCCCAGTAGTACCACACTAGGTACCAAGTCTTTTTTTGATGATTTATTTATTTCTTTTGTAAGTAAATTAGCGTTGTGCCTGCATCTATGTCTGTGTGAGGCTATCAGATCTCCAGAACTGGGATCACAGACAGTTGTGAGCTGCCATATGAGTGCTGGGAATTGAACCCAGGTTCTTTGGAAGAACAGCACTTAACCACTGAGCCATCTCTCCAGCCCCACCTCTGCCCCTCTGGGAGCCAAATCTTTAACACATGAACCTTTAGGGAACATTTACAGTCCAAACAATAGCAAAAGACATGGGGCCTGCTAAGTTCATCCTCTAGGATCATGCCCTTGTGGTAGATGATGCCTACAGCTGTTGACACTTTCTCAGGGCTGTCCTTGACACACTGTGATGCTGAGATGGACAGTATTGAGAAGACCAAGCCATACCCCCAGCTCCACAGACCATCTGATTTATTCCTCTGGTTGCACTTTGTTCACATTCATTTAACTGTAAGACTGGTCTCTGTAGTGCAGGGCTGCCATTACTCCAAAATGTGTGTACCATCCTTCTGATCCTAAGAGCTATGTCCATTGTCATCAGCTTAATGCAGACGGCGGCTGCATGAGTCTCGTCACAGAGGAAACTAGACCCAAACTGGATCTGCTTTCAAAAGCAGCAATTTTCTATCATTCTGGTCCATTATTATGAAAAAAGAAAATTGATGTTATTGAGGTATAATTTATATACAGAACACTGCTCCCAGATAAATGTACTTTCTATCAGTTTTAACAAATCTGCAAACTCACAAGACTAACACACAACCAGGACCAAGCTCAGGGGCTGGGGAGTTGGCTCACCTTGGAAGCATGAGGGCCTGAGTTCAGTCCCCCAGCACCCAGTAGTGGCTGGGCCGTGACATTTGTAACCCCAGCACTAACAAGCTACAGACAGGCAGGTCTCTGAAACAAATTGGCCAGCCAGCCTAACTGAACTAATAAACACCAGAAGCCCTCAGCTTCACTGAGAGACCTTGTCTCTCAGTTAATGGTGGCTGGGGGAAAGGGTGTGATTTTCTTCAGTGCTGTGGCCACTAGGAAATTGACTGCTCCTGTAAAATAACCTTCTACCTATAGTCATGCAAATGATCCTACTTAAGCTCACTGGGTCACAGGTTTTTTAAAAAAGACATGAAGGTAAAAGGGAGATTTACTGGGAAGAAAAGGTTTTGAAGGGAGAAAGAGGGAGGATTGAGGGGTAATAAGGCAAGAAATTTATAGTTTTATTATATGCATGTGTGAATCTTAATGAGGAATGGTATAGATTCATTATATGCATGTGTGAATCTTAAGGAGAAATGTTCTAGATCAGGTTGGCCTGTGGGCATGTCTTGATTGCAGGACTGATGTGGAAAGACCTAGTCCACCTAGCACCATTACCTAAGTTAAGGTCCTGGACTGCATAAAAAAGGAGAAGGGAGCCAGGCAGTGGTGGCTCACACCTTTTATCCCAGTTCTTGGGAGACAGATGTAGGCAGATCGTAGTCTGAAGCTGGCCTGGTATACAGGACAGCCAGAACTACAAAGAGAAACCCTGTTTCATAAAAGGAAAAGAAAAGAAAAGAAAAGAAAAGAAAAGAAAAGAAAAGAAAAAGGGGCTGGACAGATGTCTCATCCAATGAGAGTGATCAATGCTCTTTTTTGTTTTGTTTTTTGTTTTTCAAGACAGGGTTTCTCTGTGTAACAGTCCTAGTTGTCTTGGAACTCACTTTGTAGACCAGATTGGTCTCAAACTCAGAGATCTGCCTGCCTCTGCCTCCCAAGTGCTGGGATTAAAGGTGTGTGCCAGCATTGCCCAGCTCAATGCTCTTATAGAGGACCCAAGTTCCATTTCCAACACCCATTCCTAGAGATTCACAACTGCCCGTAACTCTAGCTTTTCTTCTGGCTTAGAAGAAGCCAGAATGTGCCATATACCTGACACATTCAGAGAAACACATGTACAGACATTAAAAATAAGTAAGAGGGAAAGCAAGCTGAGCACTGTGCGTGCATGTATTCACCTCTCTCTGATCTTGACTGGATATGATATGACTTTTTAAAAATTAAGTGTATACATGTGACTATACAAACACATGCAAACAGGTACTTAGTAAATCCGGAATGGAGCCTTGGGTCCCCTAGAGCTGGAGTTACAGGCCATTGTGGGCCACTTAACACGGGTGCTGGGAATTGAACCCAGGTCTTTGTGTTCTTGAACATTGAGCCATCTCTCCATCCCATGTCTGTTTAAAAGTTTCTGTCACCTTGACTTTCCTGATCTGATGGACTGTAACCTAGAAATGTGAGCTACAATAAACCCTTTCTCTGCTGGGTTGCTTTTCATCAGAGTGCTTTGTCATAGCAATAGAACCAAAACTAGGACAGGAAGTAGTCATAAAACAGACTGACATCTAGGGAACCAGCATAAGACTGAACCAGGCCCCTTGAACATGGGTGTCAGTTTGGGGGCTTGGGCAGTTTATGAGGCCTCTGGCAGTGGAACCAGTATTTATCCCTAGTACATGAATGGGCTTTGGGAGCCCATTCCCTATGGAGGGATACTCTCTCAGCCTAGATACACAAGGGAAGGGCCTAGGTCTTGCCCCCAAAGATGTGACAGACTTTGATGATTCCCCCATGGGAGGACTCACCCTCCCTGAGCAGTGGATGGGGTGTGGAATGGGGGATTGGTGGAGAGAATGAGAGGATAGGAGAAAGAGGGAACTGGGATTGGTATGTAAAATAAGATTGTTTTTAATTTAAATAAAAATTAATTTAAAAAACACAACAGGGCTGGAGAGATGGCTCAGAGGTTAAGAGCACGGACTGCCCTTCCAGAGGTTCTGAGTTCAATTCCCAGCAACCACATGGTGGCTCAGAACCATCCATTATGAGATCTGGTGCCCTCTTCTGGTGTGCAGATATACATGGAAGCAGAATGTTGTATGCATAATAAATAAATACAATCTTTAAAAAAAAAACAAAAACAACAGTTCCTCCAGGCAGTGGTGGCACATGCCTTTAATCCCAGCACCTGGGAGGTAGAGGCAGACAGATCTCTGAAAGTTTAAGGCCAGTCTGGTCTACAGAGTGAGTTCTAGGACAGGCTCCAAAGCTACACAGATAAACCCTGTCTCAAAAAACCAAAACCAACCAACCAACCAACCAAACAAACAAACAAAAAACCCAAATCATAATGGTTCCAGTAGGCGGTGGCCCATGGCTTTAATCCCAGCACTCTAGAGGTAGAGGCAGGCAGATCTCTGGGAGTTTGAGCCCAGTCTGATCTACAGAGTGAGTAAGACAAGCTACACTGATTCCAACTTGGGTGTACTTCAGAGATATCTTTTTCTTGTCACTGAATAATGGACACCAGGACTTCTAGTGGATCAACTGTATTTGCTTTCAGTGATAATGCCTGAGCCTCTGGACAGGATTAAAATCGAGATTTCCATCTACCCTGTGAGCTTGAACACTTCCCATTACTTGGATGTGTTGCTAACTAAGATGCTAGAGTGGCAACAGATGTGTAACTTGCTGATATCTTGTAAAACCTGTCAACATTTTAATAAAGCTACTGTGATCATGTCATACAGGAAAAAAAAATCAGAATTTTGGTTTTGTTACTGGCCAGAGCTCCCCAAACACCATTGATTTCCTAAGCAATAAGAGCTGATAGGACCTGGGTTCAATTTTTATTTTTTTATCCCCACCCCAGACAGGGTTTCTCAGTAGCTGTGGAGCCAGTCTTGGAACTCCCCCTGTAGACCAAGCTGGTCTCGAACTCACAGAGATCTGCCTGCCTCTGCCTCCTGAATGCTGAGATTAAAGTCCTGTACCACTACCACCCACCCAGCTTTAAAATTTCTAAATGATTCTGGAAGGTGGTGGCGCATACCTTTAATCCCAGCACTCAGGAGGCAGAGGCAGGCAGTTCTCTGTGAGTTTGAGACGAACTTGGTCTCCAGAGCAAGTTCCAGGACAGCCTCCAAAGCTACACAGAGAAACCCTGTCTCGAAAAACAAAACAAAAATTTAAATGACCATTTATTTATTTGATATGTGTGCATGCCTGTGCGTGCGTTGCGTGCGTGCGGGCGTGCGTGCGTGTGTGTACAATTTGTAGAAGTTGGTTCATCTGTCCTGCCTGTGAATCCCAGGAATCCAATTAAGGTTTCTCAGCCTTTACCCCCTGAGCCATATTGCTAGCCCTGGGACCATCTCCTGTTACACTACATCTGTGTTTGGTTTCTGTTCCTAACTCCAGGGAGAGTAAGATGAAAGAGATGTTCTGGTTTGTTTATCACAGCAAGCTCCTTTCAACCACTCCTATTTGTACACAATGAAGTGACTTGTTTCATTTAGTTATTTCTGCTTGTGTGCAGCACATGGGTGAAGGCCAGAGGTCAACATCAGGGTTCTTCATTTTCCACTCTGACTGAGGCATCCACCCGACCCACTGCTGATAACTTTGGAGTTTTCAAAAAATGAAGAGTGGGGCTGGAGAGATGGCTCAGTAGTTAAGAGCACTTGCTACTCTTTCAAAGGACCCAGGTTTTTCCAGAATCCACACAGTGGCTCACAACTGTCTGTAATGCCAATTCTAAGAGATCTGATGTCCTCTTCTAGCCTCCACGGGCATCAGGTACAACACATATGGTACATAGACTCACATGCAGGCAAAACATCCATTACACATAAAATAAAATTTTAAAAATTAAGAGTCCGCCAGGCGGTGGTGGTGCATGCCTTTAGTCCCAGCACTCTGGAGGCAGACGCAGGCAGATCTCTGTGGGTTCAAGGCCAGCCTGGTCAACAAGAGCCAGTTCCAGGACAGCCTCCAAAGCCACAGAGAAACCCTGTCTCAAAAGAAAAAAAAAAAAAAAAAAAAAATAAGAGTCTACACAGAGAAACCTTGTCTCGAAAAAAAACAAAAACAAACAAACTAAAAAAATTAAGAGTCTAGGCTGAGTGGTGGTGGCACATGCCTTTAATCCCAGTACTCAGGAGGCAGAGGCAGGTAGATCTCTGTGAGTTTGAGGCCAGCTTGGTCTACAGAGCGAGTTCCAGGACAGGGCTCCAGAAGCTACACAAAGAAACCCTGTCTTGAAAAGCCAAAAAAATAAAAACAAAAAACAACAACAAACTCTAAACAGGTTACTAGGCAAGTATCTAAACTGCTACTTTTAACTAAATTTTAAAGTTTAATTTTTTTTGTTTTTGTTTTTTTGAGGCACAGTTTCTAAGCCCTGGCTATCCTGTCGATCAGACTGTCCTCGAACTCAGAGCTCCATCTGCCTCTGCCTCCTGAGTGCTGGAATCAAAGGTGTTCACCACCACCACCCAGCCTAAAATATTTATATAATTTTGTGTGTTTGATTATTTTGTCCATATGCACATGTACTGTATATGCTTGGGTACTTTTGGAGGTCAGAGTATCCCCAGAAACTGGAGTTACAGTGAGCCACCATGTGGGTGCTGGGAATTGAATCCAGGTCTTCTACAAGAGCAGCAGGTACTCTTAACCACTGAGCCATCTCTCCATCTTCCCCTCCTTTTAGAGGTGTTGCAGATAGACAAAAGGGCCTGTGTATTCTAGACAACACAAGTACTCTACCTACTTCTGCCATTTAATATTTGTGTGTGTGTGTGTGTGTGTGTGTGTGAGAGAGAGAGAGAGAGAGAGAGAGAGAGAGAGAGAGAGAGAGAGAGAGAGAGAGAGCACATGGCACATGGGAATGGTGGCATATATATGTAGGCCAAAGACAATTTGCAGGTATCAGTGCTTTCTACAATGTGGGTATTGGGGATCAAACTCAGGTCATCAGGCTAGGCAAAAGTGCCTGTACTTTGAGCCATCTTACAAGTCTACCTCACCCCTCTCACCCCCTTTAATATCCTATTTGTGAAAGGGAAAGAATCTCATTGTATAAGAACTTATCTCAATTTAATTTATGTTTCAGTTAACTGGGAATAAAGGCATCATTCATTCTGGGTGTAAACTACACGTTTGTGCTCCCCAGGAGCAGAAGTTCTGTGGGCTGTCGTCTCAGAGTGGAATCAGCTGTTAAAAGAAGGACAAATGATGATTGTCACAAGAAGAACTCCCTTCCCTGGTGAGCCACTCCTCCCGCAGGACTTCCCAATTTACAAGGTGACTTTTGCTACACTTCCATTAAGTGATAGTCTACTTCTCTCTGCTTGAACCTGGGCTTGCCCTGTGACTAGCCAGGTTCAGTAGAAGGCAATGGAAGGGATATTATACTATTACAAGGCTAGGCCCCAAGAAGTGAAGACAACTTTGTCTTTTGGGTTCTATGTTTAAAAATCCAGGTCTATAGGTCTGAGAGGTCGGTTGTCTTAGTTGGGTTTTTTATCATGAAGAGACATCATGATCACAGCAACGCCTATAAAGGAAGGGGTGGCTGGCTTACGGTTTCAGGTTTCAGTCCATTATCATTATGGTGGGGAGCGTGGCAGCATGCATGCAGAGATGGTGCTAGCTACATCTTGCTAAGCAGGTTACAGGAAATCAACTGAGACACTGGGCAGTATCCTGAGCATAGGAAACCTCAAAGCCCCCACTGTGACACACTTCCTCCAACAAGGCCACACCCACTCCAACAAAGTTACACCTACACCTCCCAATAGTGGCACTCCCTATGAGATTATGGGGGCCAATTGCATTTAAACTACACCAGTAAAGTGCCTGCCATGAAAATCCCCAGCACCCATGTAAATAAAAGCCAGATGGGAGGCAGAGGCAGGTGGATCTCTGTAAGTTCGACACCAGCCTGGTATACAAGAGCTAGTTCCAGGACAGCCTCCAAAGCCACAGAGAAACCCTGTGTCAAAAAATAACAACAACAACAACAACAACAAAAAAGCCAGGTGTGGTCTGTACCTTTTACATGGCAGTAGGACAGTGATGGGAGAATCCCTGGAGCTCACTGTTCAGCCAATGGTGGTCACTGGATTCAGTGACAGAGGTTGTTTCAAAAGATAATGTAGGGGCTGTGGAGATGGCATAGTGGAAAAGAAGTAATTGCCACTAAACCTCATGACTTGAGTTTGATTCCTGGGACCAACAAGGTTGAAAAAAAAGAAAGAACCACTTTTTTGATCTTACAAGTTTGCCCACACACATTCAATGTAAGAAAACTGAAGGAAAAAATAAGACAACAGAGAATGGTCAAGGAAGACTCTTACCATTGACCTCTGACCTCCACATGCGTGTGCGTGTGCGTGTGTGTGTGTGTGTGTGTGTGTGTGTGTGTGTGTGTGTGTGTACATATGGACCAGTACTCACATGCATGAATACATTATGCACAGACACCCAAATCTAAAACAAAATTTAAAGGTCAGGAAAAGCCTACAGGACAGTAAGAAGCCACATGGAGAGAGACCCAGTGTCTAAGTCATTTTTCTTTTGATGATGATAAGACATCATGACTAATGTAACTTTCTTTGGGTGGGGGGTTGGTTTTGTTTTTTCAAGACACTGCTTCTCAGTGTAGCCCTGGCTGTCCTGGAACTGGTTCTGTAGACCAGGCTGGCCTGGAATTCACAGAGATCCACCTGCCTTTGCTTCTAGCGTTGCTGTTGCTGCTGCTGCAATTAAGGACATGTGTGCCACCACATTGAGATGTTTTTCTTACCAATTGCAGGCTATGGAGGGAGGGAGTGATTGGAAAATAGGGGGAGGGGCAAGGGGGCAGGCTTCTTACTTCTCTCTATCCCCTTTTCAAAGTTTCTAATGATTTCAGCCTGAGCCCTGTGCTCCTCTAGCCTTGGTGACTGTCACCACTGACTGACCTGTCACCACTCTGACAGGAATCCCTTACTTTTCTCCCACTTGCATAGGTGACTTAGTCCAGAAGAACAGAACATACAGAATGAATGTAACTAATAAAAGACTTACTATATTGGTTTATTTGACTCAGGCTGGCTAGTCCAACAATTGCTGTCTGCCTGCTGGAGTGGCTGGGAACACAGTAGCTGCTCAGTTCACCAGGCTTGATGCTGTAGGGCCCAGTCATGACAAGCTCAATAGAGGCCTGAGTTTCAGACTACCCTAAAGCAATACCTGGCTCTAGGAAAGACCACAAACTGAGACCACCCAGGAACGGACCACCCAAGGACCTAAAGTTCCAAAGGAAATTCCTAACGTTCTAACCACTATAGATAGGATCACTTTATGTCCCTTAGCCCAGCACAAATATCAATCAAGGGTCCTGAACCTTAGAAATCCCTCACTCCCACCTCTGCTATGACAAAAACCCCACCCCCTACCAATCTCAAGGCTCTCTGATCGTGCCAATGTGTTGGATACATGGAGAGTCTGAGTTCAAACTTGAACAAAGGCTCTTTGCTTTTGCATATGGGGATTCGGTTTCCTTGCTGATTTTGGGGGGACTCCACACTCCCAATTAACACTGAAGGCCTGGAGGATTCTAGGAGAGTTGCTGGTCCTTATTGGACAACAAAAGAAGTTGTGTCCTGATATCAGCTAGGGACAATGGTGGGAGCAGCAGAGAGCAGCAGCAGCCACAGTGGGGTGGATGCACTCATCTGCAGGAAGTGAAGGTAATAAAGCAAACAGCAGCGTTCTGTTCTCTCATCTCCACATAAACCTGAGTTGCCTCTGGAAGCTCCTATCCACTCAGGAGGAGGGGCTTCCCCTCTTAGTTACTCTTTCCTGGTAATACCTTATCGCCCCTCCCAGAGGTGTGTCTCTGATTAGATTCCACATCCCACCAAACTGACAACCAGTACTAACCATTACAGAGGCAGAGGATAGCTTGGGCATAAAGGGAGTGGGAGTGGGCATGTATGACGATGGTTTGTGCGACCCCTCCGGGTTTATGAGGTTTCTGATTAAAGCCCTGCAGATGAAACACCTTTACCTAATCCTCCTGAGAACCAGGTGCTTCAGGGACAGGTGCTCCTGTTAACTTCCTTCCCATCTGCAAAGACAGGAGGATTTTTCCCTCCAGCCCCCTCTAATGTTTCTCGCCTTTGGAGCCTGTTCCACCCCACAAGATAGTCTTGGGCCAACAGCCAGGTCCCATTGGAGGAGTAGCTCTCACTCCAGTAATTCACCACTGAAAGTTCAGGTTGTCCTGCCTATGGCCAGTTCCCGGAGAGGTTTCTGCTCAGGTGAGTCCTGATTGGAACCTTCGTGTATGTCTCTCCTGGTTTGAGGTCATGGGTGTGCCCTGAGGTCTCTGATGGGACTTAGCTGAGTCACTAAAATTTCCGGTGTGTTCTTGTTGGGACAAGGTGGGGATGAGAAGTCCTGCTGGATCTTAGTGAGTTCCAAACTAGCCTGGTCTATATAGCAAGTTCCAGGCAAGCACAGGCTACATAATGAGATCCTGTCTCAAAAATAAGCAAGTAAATAAATAGCCAACCAAACAACCTGCTTCCAGGCCACGAGTTAGTGCTGTGCCTGCAGAGAAAATATTTTCCTATTATAATACATAATTAGAGCTGATGAAAAGGACGGGAATTACCTTGCCTGGCAGCCTCAATAGCTGAGGAGGATGTAGCCTCATTTGTGTTAAGGAGAAAGGAATGAGGAGTCCTTGCTTTGTGGTCTCCAATAATAAAATTTCCACATTCATCCCTGCCAAGCTTGCTTTTCCTCCATTAGTCAGAAAAAAAAATGTTTTTTCTCCTTTGTTTCTAATAACCAAGCTACACATTTAAATTAGCTGAAGAATTGGCAAAGTGGGGGCTGGGAAAGTGGTTCAGTGCATAGAGCATTTACTGTGCAAGCATGAGGGCCTAAGTTTAATTCCCAGCACCCACATAAAAGACAGGCATGGTTATGTGTGTGCTTGTATCCCCAGTACTTGTCAGGGTAGAAGTAAGGGGCTCCCAAAGAGTCTAGTGAAAGACACTGTCTCAAAAAATAAGGTGGGGAACAATGGAGGAAGACACCAGAAGTTAACTTCTGGCTGACGCAAGTACACACACTGGCAAGTGTACCTACACACATATATACAGCACATACACAGAGATAGACAGACAGGCAGGCAGGCAGGCAGAGGCAAAGGCAGAGGCAGAGGCAGAAACAGTGAGAAAATAGGCATGCTCATCCCTTTTGTATCAACATTACACTGTGTTTCCAAGCAATAACACAGGCTTTGAAAGCCATCTAGGTGGAGCAGATCTTTCTTGGTTTCTGTTTTTGTTTTCATTGAAGAGGTTGGACTAAAAGAGACCCTACAGCCACCGGACTCCAAAGGGCTATGATTCTGCGTTGCTATGGGGATGAGACGATTCAAATGCAAAGCATGTTCTGTTGCTAAGGCAATGGCTGACATCCTCACCTTTTCTGTCAGGAGTGGCTTTGACACAGATTTCACTGTATTATTTATTTTGAGGGCATGTATGTGGTGTATATGTGCATGTTCTTGTGAGCATGTAAAGGCCAGAAGACAACTTGGGGAAGCTGGATCTCTCCTTCCACCATGTAGGTTCCAGGGATAGACCTCAGATCCTTAGGCTTGGCAGTGAGCACCTTACTGGGTGAGCTGTCTCCCTCATCCAAGTGCCCCCCCCCCTTTTTTCCCGAGACAGGGTTTCTCTGTGGCTTTGGAGGCTGTCCTGGAACTAGCTCTTGTAGACCAGGCTGGTCTTGAACTCACAGAGATCCACCTGCCTCTGCCTCCTGCGTGCTGGGACTAAAGGCCTGTGCCACTAATGCCTGGCTCCAAGTGCCCATTTTTATGACAAGGTTTTTGCCATCTTCCTCTCACCTTAAGAACTACCTGGTAGCTGGGTGGTGGTGGCACACAACTTTAATCCCAGCATTCAGGAGACAGAGGCAGGAGGATCTCTGTGAGTTCAAGGCCAGCCTGATCTACAGAGTAAGTTCCAGGACAGGTTCCAAAGCTTCAGAGAAACTTGTCTCAAAATTAGAAAAAGAAAAAAAAAAAAGAACTACCTAGTAGACATAGTTACTCTTTATGTTTGGAGATACAGATCATAACCCTCCATCCTCTGTAAGTAATTTTTCTGTTAACTTTGGGCATATTATTTTATCATATGTAAATGCTTTATCTTCTACTTTCATGTAGTTGACTTTTATTGTTAGGAAAGTTCCCTGGGTTTGATTCTCAACACCGTATAACCCAAGCATAGTAATACACACCTGTAATCTAGCATTGGGACAGAGGCAGAGGCAGGAGGACTAGGCATTCAAAGTCATCCTCAATCTCACAGAAGCACTCAAGGTCAGTCTGAGACATGTGAGACCATGTCTTAAACAAAACAATAGAAAATCTTTCCCTGTTACAAATTGTTGGAGAATTTCTACTATTTGTTCTTTTCTCCTTGTATGGTTTGTTTGTTTTGTTTTGTTTATGGAGACAGGGTTTCTCTGTGTAGCCTTGGCTGTCCTGGAACTCTCTCTGGAGACCAGGCTGGCCTCAAACTCATAGAGATCCTCCTATGATCTGCCTCCCAGTGCTGGGAATAAAAGAGTGCACCACCATTGCCCGACTTGCTTTTCTCTTGGTATGGTTTCATTTTTTAAGATTTTTTAAAAAGTTTTAATTAAGTGTATGTGTCGATGTATGGGTAGGTGCCATGCGAGTACTAGTACCTGGAGAGGGTGTTGGATTCCCTCAAGATGGAGGTACAGGCAGTTGTAAAACACTTGATATGGGTATGGAACAAAACTTGGTCCTCTGCAAGAGCAGCAAGGGCACTTAACTGCTGGTCCATTTTTCCAGTCTCTGGGTTCATATTTTCCCCCATTTCAATCTTTGGTTCATTTCAAATGTATCAACTAGATGGAATGAGGACTGGATTTCATTTTGTTTCCATCAGCCCACCATCAAGCATTGGTATTCTTTTATCTCAATTGCTGGCTCAAGATGCTATCTGTATTGCATGCTGCCTTTGCATCTCTGGCGGGTTCTATTTCTAGATTTGATTTTTCCTGCTTCCCTGTGGTGTCTGCAAACGACAGTGTCTTGTTTTAATGACAAAAGCTTAAAATACGGCTCAATATATGGCAACCCGCTGCCTTCAAGAATTGCCTGGCTCTTCTTATTTTTTTTTCTCAAAATGATGCTCAACTTTTTCCTAACTTAAAGATGGGGAAACAAATAGTGTTTTTATTGAGCTCATGTCTGGTTTGTTGATTCACCCAGAGAAGATGGATATCCTCAGGAAATTAAATCTATCCATGAATGGGCATGCCTTTATATTTGTTCACACCTGTCTTTTGTTATTCAAGTGATTATGGGTTTTTTTCCCCTGTGAGTTCTAGGTTGTTTCCTACAAAGTTGACCTGGAACTATGCTCAGTATACATCCATCCACCTATCCATCTTTCTTCCCCTGTACTTAAGTTCTCCCCACCTCCCTGTTCGAGGGTCATCCTTTGTAGTCCTGGATGTCCTGGAAAAAAGATTTGATGGATATGAGTGCACGTATGTATGTGTGTGTACCACATATTACACAGTGCCCGTGGAGATTATAGGATCTCCTGGAACTGAAGTTTGTTTTTTTTAAAAAGATTTATGTAAGATTAAAGTCTCTTTATTCAAGAAGACACCAAGCCAAAACACAGGCCAGAGCTAGGTTAAAGAACCCAGCAAGCGCGGCCAGAACAAAAAAGGGCCAGGGTCCCCACGTGCAGCCCCTTAAGAAGCTCCCTTACGTCACCTCGGCTTTCCTTCACCACGCCCTTATGGGCGAGTCCCGGGTCCACCTGGTACCTGTCCCAGGACTATTGGGCAGGGCTAGGGTGTCTCCCTACAATTCCCCTTTTAGTCTAAAAGAGGATTAAAACTTAATAGTGTAAAATATCCAAAACTAACAATCATAAGGGTGAAATACAAGAAGATACAATAATCTGCTATGGTACATCCTATGTCTATTCTAGCTAAGTCTTAAAGTCATGTGGAAAAAGTGTCTAACTTGAACACCTTCTTCCAATCCCAACTCTAAACAATAAGAAGGTCATTCTTAACTAGACTTACACTACCCTAATACACAATAATGGGGAACGGGGACGTAGCATTTATTATGTATACAGAGTTCTGTCTGCATATATCCCTGCATGACAGAAGAGGGCACCAGATCTTATTACAGATGGTTGTGAGCTACCATGCTAGAAATTGAACTCAGGACCCAGGAACTGAAGTTTTAATGGCAATTAAGCCCAAGTCCTCTTCAAAGCATTAAATGGTTCTCAACCTATGGGTCATGACTCCAGGATGCGTTGAAAAACCTTTTCATAGGCATCACCTAAGACCATCTGAAAACATAGATATTTATATTACAACTCATAACATTGGCAAAAACTGCAGTTATGAAGTAGAGGCGAAAACATAATTTTATGGTTGGGGGTCACTACAACATGAGGAACTGTATTAAAGAGTGGAAGCATTTGAGAACTTTGAGAACCACTGCTCTAGACCTTTGAGCCATCTCTACCGCCCCCAAATATTTAGATCTTTTTGACAGCTAATTCTTCGTGATGGCACAGGGCCAATCCGCGTGGTACCCTCGAAGGATATGACTGGTACGCCAGGGGACATAGTGCATCACAACTTCCAGGACCACGAGTGCACCACGAGTGCCACGAAAGCGTCTTTCGGTCAGGCCACGTAGCTAATGGGGGTCGGGAACTGGGTTACTTCACCCAGCCCTCTGAGGCTATAGACGGAAATGTGTCATTGATGACCGGAAGTGTCTTGCCACAGTATGCCGCGGTGACCTTCGGGAGTTGTATGCTATTCACCCAGGAGTGTGGGGTCTCTTATATTTGTTTTCAGGGGTCGGACTCGGATGTGCGTACTTCTGGACTCCAGGCAACTGCTGTCTCATCTGCTCCCAGAAGCACAGCTTTGATCTCTGGCAGTGCAGAGAACGATTGCTATAGAGCTGAATGTGTTGTGCTTGGTCTGGATGGAGCTGTCCTGCTAGTTTGGGGATCCACACAAGTCGGTGGGTCCTAGATCTGTGGCCAGCCTATTGTCTCCCTGGCCATTTCTTCTTCAGCCCAGAGCCCGTGGTCCACTGGAGGCTCTCAGGTGTCATGACAGTACGGAGCCCAGAAAGCTGCTCAGATACCACCCCTTCTTTCCCAAGTGGATTTCCTTCCCTTTTGCTTGTAGCTTCACTGTCCATCCAGGTACTGGAAAGCCACCCCTGTCCACTGCTGTGTCTGGGTATCTAGGGGGAGCAGGGGCTGCCAAGCAAAGGCAGTGCACCCCACTCTTTTTTTTTCACCCCATTCTTTTAGAGAATATTTTCCTTTCTTCCATAATCTTCCTGGCTGCTGCTGACCTCATTTTACAGCCGGCATTAAATTCAGAGCAGTGAGCAAATCCAAGGAAGAATTTTGAAAAGTTTTTATTTCAGGGATCTGTGCTCATTTAAGAAACATTTGTGGAGCTTAGCGGTGGTGGTGCATGCCTTAATCCCAGGCAGGGAGGTAGATCTCTGAGTTCAAGGCCTGGTTTACAGAGCAAGTTCCAGGACAGCCAGGGCTACTTGGGGAAACCCTGTCTCAACAAAACAAAAGCAACACCAAAACCCCAAACCTCAAACTAACATAAAACAAAACAAAATCACCCCCTCCCCAACTGAAAGGAAGGAAGAAAGAAATAGAAGGAAGGAAGGAAGGAAGGAAGGAAGGAAGGAAGAAAGAAAGGAAGGAAGGAAGGTTGATTCGTGGTATACTTGTAGACATCAAAGTTCAGTTCCCAGCACCATCATGTGAGTGGCTCATGACTGTCTGTAACTCCAGCTCTAGAGGACACTGCCACCCTTGCAAGTCAGTACGTGCGCGCACACACGCACACTAACAAATACAGAAAAAGAAAAGAAACATTTGTTGAGTGTGAAGGTCAGATAACAGCAGAGGCAAAGACTCAGTTCCCATTCTTATCTGGAGTCTTGCTGAATTATACACAAGTGAGGGCACTGCACAATGCATAGGCATCCCTAATCATTTTGCATACTGGATGAATGGATGCCCTCTTGGAAAGGGGAGGCTACAGGCCCAGCACCACAAAAAAATAAAAGAGAAGGGAAAAAGAGAAACAAGGAGGGAGAGAAAAAAGAGACAGTGGGAGGGAGAAATACAAGTAGGGAGGAGGCAGCATGGTACCTACCGTCTTATCTCCCATCCAGGGCCAAATCCTCCTTGCATTCTCCCTCACATCCATGTGACTGGTGCTCATTCGTCTTTGCCAAGTGTCTAAAATGAACATCACACAGGGGCTGGAGAGGTGACTCAGTGTTAAGAGCACTGGCTGCCCTTCCAGAGAATTTGACTCCCAGCATGTACATGATGGCTCACAACCATCTATAAATCCAACCCCAGAGGATCCCATATCATCCTCTAAGGGTACTGCATACATGTGCTGCACAGACGTACATGCAGGCAAAATACCCATACACATAAAATTTAAAAGAAAAAAAGAATATGTTTTACAGGTAGCCGAGAAACCCGGCTGACTCCATTTTGTCCCTGGGAGCCATTTCACGACTCTAAGTTAGGTTCCTATTTACTGTAAAATGTAAGTTTCTGTTTCTCAGTATTGGGCTGTGCCCCACCCCTGTGAACACAGAATGGGCTGTAACAAATGTTTCAGGGAGATTTCTGTAACTGCCTGGTCTTGCTTCTGTAATGACACTTGCCTGTAAAATCCGCCACCTTGTGGTTTTGCCCTTATAAAAGAGGCACACAGGAGGCAGGGTTCAGGCTCTCCTGGAACTCAAATTCTACTTACCTGAATCTGTAATCATAAAGTTAGGGAAGCTCAGGCAGGAGGATCTTGAGTTCCAGGACAGCCACGCTACAAAGTGAATTAAAGGGTAGCCTGGGTGATAGAACAAGTGTCTCAAAGTAAGAAACACCCAAAAGAGAATCACAGCTCATCCAGGGACAGGAAACACAAACTTATTCCTGGACATGAAAAATGAGATGACAGGCAGGCAGTGGTGGCACCCAGTTGGAGGCCAGACTGTACAAGAGCTAGTTCCAGGGAAGGCTCCAAAGCTACACAGAGAAACCCTGTCTCAAAAAAAAAAAGAAAAGAAAAGAAAAGAAAAGAAAGAAAGAAAGAAGAGAAGAGAAGAGAAGAGAAGAGAAGAGAAGAGAAGAGAAGAGAAGAGAAAAGAAAAGAAAAATGGCACTCACTCTGTAGCCCAGGCTGGCCTCAAATTCACATAGATCTGCTTGCCTCTGCCTCCCAAGTGCTGGGATTAAAGGCGTGCACCACCACCACCCAACTTACATATAGTTTTTTTGTTTTTGATTTTTCTAGACAGGGTTTCCTTTGTATAGCTTTGTAGACCAGGCTGGCCTCGAACTCACAGAGACCCACCTGCCTCTGCCTCCTGAGTGCTGGGATTAAAGGCATCACCACCACCCTCTGGCATAGTTTTTACATTAAAAAATTATGTGTGACTGTGGGCAGGTTGTAAAATATGAGAGAAGAATAAATAAAAAAATGTGTCTAGGTGCTTTGTCTTCATGTACATTTGGTACCATGTGCATGCAGTGGTCTCAGAGACCAGAAGAGGGCATCAGATCCCCTGAAACTGGAGTTATAGACTTTGAACTGTCATGTAGGCCTTCATGTCAACAAGTCTGTTTCCTTCCCTGCCTTCTTTAGGGTGCACCTCCTACACCTGACCTACACACACATGTGCTGTGGCACATATGCTCACTTGCACAAGTGCTCACATACACATAAATAAGTAAATTATGAATGCAAAGTAACTTTATTCAAATGTGGACCTGGTGTTTCATGAGTTTATTTTTGAGAATGAAGCTGTTTAATATCTAATACCTCACATTTATTTTACATTCTTGTTTTTGTTTCTGATTTTATGGGCAATGAGGTTTGGCAAACACTGTTTCTTGTATTTGTTGGGATTTTTTTTTCTTTTTTCTTTTTGTAGTGTATTGAACCCAGGGCATCACGTATGCTCTGCAAGTGTTCTTCACCCAGGTCAAATCCTGAGGCAGAGATGAATTAAAATTAATTAAATTAATTTGATTGTTTATTTATATTGTGTGCATGAGAGAGAGAGAGAGAGAGAGAGAGAGAGAGAGAGAGAGAATACACATACCACAAGTGTGAGTGTGGAGGCCAGTTCTCTCCTTTCCTTCCACCTTTACATGGACTGTGGGGACTCGAGCTCAGCCAGTCAGGCTTATGTGGCAAATGCTTCTACCCACTGAGCCATTTCCCAAGCCCTGAGCCAAGGATTTTTATAAATATTCTTTAATTTATTTCTTTTGGTTGAAACGAGGTCTCACTGTGTAGCTAGGGCTGCACTAGAACTTCTGTGTAGACCAGGCTGGCTTTGAACTCATAGAGATCCTGCTTATGCTTCAGGGATTAATGTTGTGCATTATTGCCAAAGACAACAAGATGAGGACCTGAGGTTAATTCCCCAGCAGGCTGTAGTGTGTGCCTGGATTCAAAGTGCAGGGGAAGCTTACTCACCCGCCAGTCTAGACAAAGTGATGAGCTCCTGGTCCAGTGAAACCCGTGTTGAAAACTAAGGCAGGCGCAGAGAGATTGAGGAAGAACCTCTGATCACACATATGCCCCAATACAAGCCTTTTTACCCTCATGGACACATGTGCATACATGAACATGTACCCCTCTCCACACGCACACATACAAAAAGTCTCTTAAAAGCAGTGCAACTCTGAAGACAAGGGCTGATCCAAGTGGGATACAGTTTAAGAGCCACAGAGGTCACCAATGCCCTGTTGATGTGTATCTGTCACATCTGGCTTTAAGAAGGCAGGCTGCAGGGTTGTAGAGAGGGTGTCTCAGTAGATAAAAGACTTTGCTTTGCAAACATGAGGACCCGAGTTTGAATCCCCAGCACACACATAGAAAGCCATGCACAGCTGCACATGCCTAGAATTTCAGCAGTGTGTGATAGAGTCAGGTGGATACTGACAGTTCATTGCCCATGCAGCCTAGCTAAAATAGAGAGAAAAAAAAAAAACTAGAGAGAGAGCTGGTGGCTATTGTCACTTAGTGGTAGAGATTGCAGTGTAGCATGAATAAAAACCCAGAGATAGATATTAGGGTTCAAGTTGAAGATCAGAGAAGCAAAGCAGCGAAGCCACCAGAGAGCTCTAAACCTCAACCAAGGCTGGGGCAATCCTGTACTCAATGTGGCTGGGGACTAAGACCCTGCTCCTGTCTTATATACCTCTCTAGTGCAGAGATTAAAGGCATGCACCAACACTGCCCAGCTTCTATGGCTAACTAGTGTGGTTGCTTGGTTAAAAGTGTGTACCACCAGCTAGGTGGTGGTGGCGGCACACGCCTTTAATCCCAGCACTTGGGAAGCAGAAACAGGCAGATCTCTGTGAGTTCGAGGCCAACCTGATCTACAGAGTGAATTCCAGGACAGTCTCCAGAAGCTACACAGAGAAATCCTGTCTCAAAAAGCAAAACAAAAAACCAAAACAAGGTCTAAATTTTAGGTGATGCAACCTTTAATCCCAGAACTTGGGAGGCAGAGGCAGGTGGATCTCTGTGAGTTTGAGGCCAGCCTGGTATACCCAGCAAGTTCTAGGACAGGCTCCAAAACAATACAGAGAAACCCTGTCTTGAAAGAAAAGAAAGAAAGAAAGAGTGTACCACCACTTCCTGGCTGCTATGGGTGTGGCTAGCTTTGCGTTCTGATTTCCAGGTGAGCTTTATTAGATCATAAACAATATATAACCACATCTCAGGGCCCTAGAATCAACCTTCAGTTCTGCAACAAGCAAAACCAAACCTCAATTTTGTGTTTCAGATTTGAGGAAACAGCTCACCACAGGTACCAATTCACTTGCTCTGTTTCTGGGAGCCAGGAAGACAATCTGTAACCACACTTCCTGCCATTGGTTTATCTTATCACTTTGTGGTTGTCAAGAAGCTGCTTGGGGGATTTCCCGTTACTTAGTGAAAAGCCAGCACAGGTTTATCATTGGCTGTGCACACTGACAATGGATAAGGATGTCTCTGAATGGAAAAACCGTCCTCTCCTGATCCCCTGACTCCATGCCTATGCCAACATATCAGGCTAACCTTCAAGAAAATTATTTTACTTATGTAATTTGAAGCATATGAATTAATTTTTTTTGAGACAGGTTTTCTCTGTGGAGTTTTGGAGCCTGTCCTGGCCCTTGCTCCGTAGACCAGTCTGGCCTTGAACTCACAGGGATCCGCCTGCCTCTGCCTCCCAAGTGCTGGGATTAAAGGCGTGCGCCACCAAACACCCGGCACATATGAGTTAATTTATATGTGTGTTTGCATGTGGGCTTGTACATGCACACATGTATGTGAGTGCTTGTGTGCATGCCTCTGTGTGTGTGTGTGTGTGTGCATGCATGCCTGTGTGTGTGTGTGTGTGTGCATGTGTGTGTGTGTGTGTGTGCGTGCGCGCATGCATGCCTCTGTGTGTGTGTGTGTGTGTGTGTGTGTGTGTGTGTGTGCGCGCGTGCGCGCGCGCATGCATAAGTATGTGCATGAGTGTGTGCTGCAGTATGCATGCAGAGGTCAGAGGTCAGTTTTCAGGAGTCAGTTCTTACCTTCTACCTCTACAAGGCCAGTTTTCTCTTGTTTCTGCTGCTGTGGTGGGTACTCCTGGCTGGCTGGCCACCAACTCCCCTAGTAGATTCTCCTGTCTCTGCCTCCAATCTTGCTACAGGAGTGTTGAGGTTACAGATGTCTACCTCTTAAATCTGCTGTTTAACCTGGGTTCCAGAGATGAAACTTGGGTTATCAGGCTTGCATGGCTAGTGCTTTTATCCACTGAGCCATCTCCATAGCCTTAACAATAAAATTCTCTCTGCTTTTTTAACATGTTGGCCACATTTGCTTTGGCTTTCCATTTACCAAGATGGTAGGAATCCATTGTGTTCTGCTACAAATAAACTATTTAAGTTTATTGTGTTTTATTTTTGGTAGTACTAAGGATCAAACCCAGGGCCTGGTATATGCTAGACAAATGCTTACACTTTCTACCCCTCACTGGGATTCTAGGCAGGTGCTCTACCACTGAGTCATATCCTCAGCTCCTTACTGGGGGATTCTAGGCAGATGCTCCACCTAACTGAGCTACATTAATTGGTTCAATATAGTCAGTGTTTTCTCCTTTTTCATTCAGTATCTCAATTTGTTGTTGTTGTAAAACCCAAAGGAATATAAGGAGTTTGTACCACAAGAACTACTACTTTAGGAGGGAGGAGTGGAATAGTGTGCTGGTTTGAAACAAAATGGCCCCCATAGGGAGTGCCACTATTAGGAGGTAGGGCCTTGTTGGAGAAAGTGTATCACTGTGGAGGTGGGCTTTGAGGTCTCCTTTGCTCAGGCTTAGCTAAGTGTGACATAGTTGCTTCTGCTACCTGTGGATCAAGATGTAGAACTCTCAGCTCCTCTAGCACCATGTCTGCCTGAATGCCACTTGCTGTGAAAATAATGGACTAAACCTCTGAAACTGTAAGCTAGCCCCAATTAAATCTTTTCCTTTATAAGAGTTGCTGCGGCTGTCATGATGTCTCTTCACAGCAATAGAAACCTAAGACAGATAGATATGATCTATCTATCTATCTATCTATCTATCTATCTATCTATCTATCTATCGTATGCATATATGAAATTATCTCTCCCTTTCCCTTTCTCACTTGTTTTGTTTTGTTCTTTGAGACAAGGTTTTTCTAGCTGTAGCCCTAGCTGTCCTGAAACTCACTCTGTAGACCAGGCTGGCCTTGAACTCAGAGATCAACCTGCTTCTACCTCCCGAGTGCTGGGATTAAGGTGTGAGCCACCATCACCAGGCCTGAAATTCTTAGAAATTAACAAAAATACCACATTAAAAAAAGAACTATTATTTTGCAGTCTGAGCAGTTTAGATTTGAAAAACAAAACTCATCTTCCTTCTGAACATTTTTTAAAGGTTTTATTTATTTATTATGTACACAACATTCTAATTCCATGTATATCTGCACACTAGAAGAGGGCACCAGATCTCATAACAGATGGTTGTGAGCCACCAAGTAGTTGCTGGGAATTGAACTCAGGACCTGTGGAAGAGCAGTCAGTGCTCTTAACCTCTGAGCCATCTCTCCAGCCCCTTCTGAACATTTTTAAAGTGGCTCTGTGACATGATCCGGAAAAAATGAGATGTTTTGTGGATTTTTTTTATTTTGTTTTGTTTTTCCCTAGAAGTGTGGAGAGTTGATACCCAAGTGTATTAGACAATGCAGACATGAAGATACACAGTTGCGACAGGTCATTCAAGATGCAGGATGAAGAAAATCTCTAACCAACAAAGTGCTCTGTGAGTGTGACGAAACAAAAAATTCTCTACAACTGGAAACCTGCTTTCAGCCACACAGCAGCCCCACTTGTGTGATCATCATGACAAGGTTTACAGCAGAGAATGGGGTTTATGCACAATGCCTACCCGGCCCAGACAAAACTGGAGTGCCATGGACGCAGGAACTTGTTTCTCTATTTCAAATCTGAGATCCTGACTTCTGGGCTGACATAGTGGGAATGTCTCTAATGTAGGCTTTAAGCCAGGACACACCCCTGAATGCACAACAGGGATCCAAAGGCAGGTAAATGTGACCTATGCACCCTCAGTAACAACTCCAGGGACACCATCTGCACAGCCCAGGGGCATCCTGTCCCTCTGCAGTTAGGCAGAGAACATTGTAGTCAACATAATGAAGGAAGACTAATAACTTTTATTGTGTGATATAGCTCTATGGCTATAAGCTTGTGAGTGCGGGTACCAAAGAGGCCAGAAGAGGGCGTCAGATTCCCTAGAGCTGCAGTTACAGGCAGTGAGCTGCCTGCCCAGTGGGTGCAGGCAACCTAACTGGGTTCCTCAGAAAGAGTAGCACTCACTCTTAACTTCTGAACCATTTCTCCAGCCCTGAGTGATACATTTTCAAAGTCTTATTTATTATTTACTTTTGTGGGTGCATTCGTGCAAGCATGCAGGTGCACCTGTGCCACAGCCTGTGAATACAGACCAGAGGACAATCTGTGGGGCCATTTCTTTCCTTCTACCATATCCCTGAGAACCCTAATTTAGATGGTCAACCCAGAAGGCAAGAATTGTTTAGTGCATGCTATTCCATCTTGCCTGCCTATATTTTAAAGGATATTCTTACTTATAAAGATTATCTTTTTTTATGCAAACAGCAAGAGGTTTTATTGCAGTTGTTTAACAAGCTAATCCCATGTTATCTCAGGCCTTTCATCCACACATCATGGCGGATGGCTGGGGAAAGACGCCGAGAAACCACGGGACAAAGATCTTATAGGGCAGCGTAAGGGGAGCCTCTAGGGATACGCACAGGCTCAGGATTGGTTTGCCTCCAGGCTTGGAGGGCTTTCCCTGTGTTGATTGGTCAACTGGTTGTTATGGCCCATAGGCCCTCCCAGGGCGGTTGCTATGCTCTGCATGTCATTGCTGTGTACTTTTCTGTAAAGCACACCCAGAGCTGTAAAGTATAGCACTACCAGTTAACTTCTGATTGGTCCCTTGCCACGAGGCAGCATCTGATCTCCTAGTGACCAAGGCAAGGTCAGGCAAGCATGTGTTAGGTTATTATGGCTGCTGAAATTGGGAGCTGGTCCCTTCATTCCCTCATTTTCTTTTTGGAGATTCCAATCATGGAATTGCTGTCTCTCCGGCGTCCCCATCAGGGAGTGAGTGATATTGGCATCCCCTATGTAAGGGAGTTTATTTTGACTTAGTATTTTAACCAGGGAAAATGGGCGATGTATTCTTTCCCATCTACTTCCTGCTGACTTTGGGATGAAGTTAGGGACCCAAGAAGGCTGAAATGCTAGTCAAAAGCAAAAAAGGGAATTCAGGCAATAGGGAAGCAGCTGGTTGGCAGACTCTGTTGCAGAGATAGGGGGTGTCCATACCAGCTGGACTGGTCCACATCCACAGCAAGTCCAGGGCTCCCAGTTTACTTAGGAACAGCCTGTAGTAAGCAACTGATACTCAGATGTGTCTGCAGAAGCAGAAACCTGTTTAAGACATGTTTAAACTGGGAACAGAAGTTAAAACTTATTTACTGAAACCCACAGTGTAGAAAAAAGCAGATATCTGGATATCTGTTTAAACAGCAGGAACATATTTATAACTTCGAGTCCCGGCAAAAACTATAAATTTGGGCTAGAAGCATGTACATTTTTCTTCTGTCCAGAGAGCCAGGTATGGATTGGACAGAGGTGACTTTGGCCTGATGAAAAGCCCTTTAAGCTTACACTTAGATGACAACCAAAATAAATGTAAAAACCTTGAGCTTGTGACTGAACAGTAGGTAGTCATTACTTTATTAGCTAACATGCTGTCTATATGTATCTGATTGCCTGATGCTGTCAAGCTGACAACCATTAAATACTTTCAGAGATCTGAGAAGGGTAAATTTTATACAGTTTCTGAATCTATTAAAAAGTGACAGGAGACAGTACATATGGAGTTAGCCATATCCAAGTCTCTCCATTCGCGTTGGAGGCAGATGTGTCAAAGAACGGCAATCTCCCCAGGCCTATAAGGTGAGAGGTTTTTTCTCTCTGTGGTAGAGGGACATGGAAAAGACTGACCTTGTTTTGTCTAGGCAAAGCGGGTGCAATCAATTTTCAGTGTCCAGCAGTTTTGTCCACAGTCTTGGTCAGGTCCTGGCAGGTAGCATGTGTCACATGTGAGCATCTCACTCACTGGTCAGCGTTGACATCATTCAGGTGCAGGAACTAGGGTACCTCATAATCTTCTTTGGAGACTGGGTCACTGTCAAGATCTGGCAGTCTGTCTGATATTATAAACTTTTAAAATAACATTTTAAATGCCATATTCTGCAGGTCTCTGAAACATTAGAGGTCTGTCTGCCTGTTTTAGTTACTTGCCTTAAGCACATAGGTGGCTAGGTAAATCCTTATTTTTGTAATTAATTTTTAGTCTGACTGTAACTGGTTTTAAAATAGTTGAAACTTAGCACAGTTGAATTTAAATTGCATATTTATATTCTTTATATTCTTTAGAATATATTCTTTAGACAGTAGCTACATGTACACACTTTAGTTGCTTGCTTAAGCTTAACTTCTGAAAACATAAACTATATTAATTTGTATTTTTAACATCTTAGATTAGCAGCCTTTATAAAACAAGAACTTTACATTGTCAGGCTTTGCTTAGAAATGATTCTAAACTGAAACATTAACATTTTAAAAGCACAAACATCAATGTCTTTCTGTAATATATAGAAGCATTAACATTTTAAATCTTAATTGAAAAACTTGTTTATAAGATGGTACCTCCTAATTTCCATGTGGTCACCATTAGTCAAGATAGCTATTCAAGTATCTTTTTTCAACTTCAGCAAAATGGCTACCAGCCAGCCACGTGACCAGCTTGCCATGTGACTGACTGCACCATTTGTTTTAGCTGTATGTTTGTAACAGAACTTAGGTTATGCCAGGAAACAGAACATTTTAAAACAAGCATACATAAATTACTTGAGAAATAAACAGAACTTTTAAAACAGAATTAACTTAATATGGTTAAAATTTTAACTTAGATTACCAATTTTTAAAATTTACTATTTTTAGACAAGAGAAACCATAGCAAATAGTTTACATTTTTCTCTGACTTTTAAAAACCTTTCCTCTGACCTTTGACAACTTTCCTCTGACCGTCTACGACTTTCTTTGACCCTCTATAACTTTCTACATACCTTCAGTTCATTCCTCTCTGATTCCCTTAGACATTCTTTTCTCTTTTCTTTCTTTCTTTCTTTCTTTCTTTTTTTTTTTTTTTTTTTTTTTTTTGGTTTTTCGAGACAGGGTTTCTCTGTGTACTTGGGAGCCTATCCTGGCACTCGCTCTGGAGACCAGGCTGGTCTCTTTTAGACATTCTTATTTGAACAAATTTCTCTTTCCCTTTCCCTCTTTATTACCTTAGTCTCCTACATTTTCTCTCATTTCTCAGTCAACATAAAAACTCTTACCAAAGTCCTTCTTGTAGTTTTTAATAACTTTAAGGCCGTTTCTTTAGAATGTCCAGATCAGGCCAGATGGTTCACCTGCCCCAGCTCCATGTGCTCAGGGCAGAGACTTGGGAGGGGGTGTTGCTGGTAATCCCAGACTCTCTGTCAATGCAGGGGTGGGAAAGCGACTCCCCGAGGTTTCCCTGTTCCAACATTCTGCACACCACGTGTGTGGAGTACGGAGAAGGTCGGGCAAATGGTGGCCTTGCAAGACACATGCTCAGGGCAGGGAAACTCTGGCTGCATGCCAGGACCCACAGCAGGATCAAAGTTGGGGCAGAGAGAGAGCCCCACTTTGCATGCCTCACAGACCGGCAGGTGAGGATGGAGAGTTAGACTCACTTGTACTGGCCAGGCTCAGCTGTGAGGGCCGCAGCAGTGGTTGGAGTTCAGAACAACCACCTCACCATGTGCTCAGAGATAGGGGGTCCCACTGCAGCACACATGGCAGAGGAACTCCTGTCCCACACACCACGTGCTCAGGGCAGCAAGAAAAGACCCCTGACCCACTCATGCCATGTGCGTGGGCGGTAAGGACAGAGAGAGACGCCAGGCTTAACAAACACACAGCACAGACTAGGACTAGGGTCCTATTCAGAATTTCAGACGGCTAGCCACATGGGGAACAACTTGGTCCACAACCAAGCCACTCCCTACAGATTAGGTGACCCACTGGGGTCCCCTTACGGATTTTGCTAGCGAACCCAACATAGGACCTTTACATTTACACAATCAACAAAAACAGCAGACCTGAAAACACAAAACTGACACAGAACATACAGCTCAGGATCTGCCAAGCCAGCACTGAAAAACAGGCATGCAGACTGTGGATTGCAACAGATCAAATAAAAAAAAATAAAAAAAAAAATAAAAAACCCGCTTAACTGGCCAGTCACACAGCCTGTTCCAACCCTCCAGGCTTCACAGAAACCATACAGAAACAAAGACAGAAAAAGGAAAGTTACCCTGTGTGGCACCACGTGACTCAGCGAAAGGGGGTGTCGTGGTGGATCCTGAATTGAAAACCAACGATAAAAACACACAGAGACAGAATAGACAGAAAAGAATAGACGCCAACCCAATCCATCTGCGCTGCTTATAGGGCAATGGTGCCGGGTGGACGGGCGGCAGAACCAGGAGGCTACGATCGCCGCTATCTGAAGAGTCCCAAGCATCATTGGGTCTCCAATCCTCCTGTGGAACGTCCCCCCAGGGCATCAGTCTGCGATCCTCTGGGCACGTCTACCGATTGCAGTCCTGGCAGTCTCACGACCACTAAGACAACTGCAAACCGAAAACTGAAAGCGCTTTTACAGAATAGACAGAGCTGACAGACTTAGACAGTAGATGAGACAGACTAGGGTACCCACTTACCTCCAAGATGGACTCCACTCAGGTGAAGGGTGGTCACAAATTGGGCATGAGCCCCCAAATGAAAGACCCCGGAGGCTCAGGCCCCCAGGATCTCTGGCCAGAACCTTGGCAACCCCAATTACCAGGCGGAGGCGAAAACTTGATGCAAACAGCACGAGGCTTTATTGCAGTTGTTTAACGAGCTAACCCCATGTTAGCTCGGGTCTTTCATCCATCCACCATGGCAGATGGCTGGGGAAAGACCAAAGATTATCTTGTTAACTGTGGATGTTAAACTTTAAAATATAAGAGTAAGTTTAGTCACTAAGATAGCTATGTATAGTTCTGCATGCCTATCATCCCAGCAAATTAGGAGACTGAGACAGGAGGGTCACAGAGACCAGTTTTGACTACATAGCAAGGCTCTGTCTTGAAATAGTTATATATTATGTGTAAGTTGGGACTCAATTTCTGTCAACATGGTATTCTATCTGTAAGTGATAATTCACAATAAGCAATTGGAAATTATAAATAATATAAACATTTCACACCTGGGCAGTGGTGGCCCATGCCTTTAATCCCAGCACTCAGGAGGCAGAGTCAGATGGATCTCTGAACTGAGGCCAGCTTGGTCTACATAGCAAGTTCCAGAACATCCAGGACTCTCAAACAAACAACAACATATCCAGGCTGGTGGGGCAGGCCTTTTACCCCAGAGGTACTTAGGAAGTGAGGCAGACAGATTGCAAATGCAAGGCCAATCTAATAAACAGGATGAGTTCAACAACTTGATGAGACACTGTCAAAATAAAAAATATACACGCTGCCCTTTCAAAATCCAAGAACTGAGCTGGGCAGTGGTTGTGCTTGCCTTTAATACCAGCACTTGGGAGGCAGAGGCAGGCGGATCTGTGATTTCGACACCAGCCTTGTCTACAAGAGCTAGTTCCAGGACAGGCTCCAAAGCCACAGAGAAGCCCTGTCTTGAAAAACCAAAAAAAAAAAAAAAAAAAAAAAAAAAATCCAACAACTGAGGATGTAGCTCAATGATAGGGCTCTTGCCTGGCACTTAGAAAACCCTTGGTTTGATCTCCAATACCTTTATCATTCATTCATTCATTCATTCATTCAATTATCTATCTGCCAGATGTGGTATTGCTTGCCTGTAATCTCAGGAGGTTGAGGAGGAAGAATGCAAATTCAAGGCTAGCCTGGGCTCCAAAGAAAGCTCCTGTCTCAAAAAAACAAAAAAAAAAAAAAACAAAAAAAACAAAAAAACAAAAAAAACAAAAAACAAAAAACAAAACAAAAAACAAACCATACAACAAAAAGCAACCACTTTCCAGCCAGGTAGTGGTGACACATACCTTTAATCCCAGCACTTGGGAGACAGAGACAAGTGGATCTCTGTGAGTTCAAGGCCAGCCTGGTCTACAGAGCTAGTTCCAGGACAGACTCCAAAGCCACAGAGGGAAAAAAAAAGCAGCCATCTTTCAAGCTCATTTTGAATTGGATTATTATATTGTTTCATTTGTGTGTGTGCAGAGACATTTACCTGTGCAGGCATGTGTGGAGTCCAGAGGTTGATGTAGGATATTTTCTTCAGTGGCTTGCCTCCTTATAAAAAAAAAAAGAATTAAGGTGAAGAGATAGCTCAGTTCTTAAGAGTACTGGCTGCTCTTCCAGAGGACCCAGGTTCGGATTCCTAGGACCCACCTGGAAATTCATAACAGTCTGTAACTCCAGTTACAGGGAATCTGATGCCCTCTTCTGAACTCCACAGGCACTGCAGGCATGTGCTAAACAGATGTATGTAGGCAAAACACACACCACCATAAAATAAAAATAAAAAAGAGTGCATACTGCTCTTGCGGAGGACTCAAGTTCAATTCCCAGCACCCCAAATCAGGTGGCTCACAATGGCCTATAACTCCAGCTCAAGGGACTCCAACACAGCAACCTGTTCTGGCTTCTGTGGGCACTTGCATGTACAAGCACATACCTACACAGACGGATAAATATTTTTAAATTTAAATTTTATTATTATCTTTGTGTATGTGTGTGTTTGAATGTACATACCACTTGTTGTAATTTAAGAAAAGCAGTAGCCAGGCATTGGTGGCACATGCCTTTAATCCCAGCACTCGGGAGGCAGATGCAGGAGGATCTCTGTGAGTTTGAGGCCAGCCTGGTCTACAGAGTGAGTACCAGGATAGGCTCCAAAGCTACACAGAGAAACTCTGTCTTGAAAAACAAAACAAAACAAACAACAACAACAAAAAACAGTGCATGAGAGAAAGATGCCAGGCAACAGGGTTCAGGGTTCAAGCAGATGTTTATTATTATTATTATTATTATTATTATTATTATTATTATTATTTTATTATTTATTTATTGAAATGGATCCTAAAAAGGGGAAAGGGGAGGGCGAAGACCAGCCTCATGGGACAGGAGCAGCAGGAAATAGGAAAGATGAGCAGACAGAGAGAGAGAGAGAGGAAGTGAGACAGACAGACAGAAGGAGAGAAAGAAAGAGAGGAGGTGGGTGGGGCCCTTTTAAAAGGGAACATAGTGAATGTGCACAGGTGGTTCTCTTAGTGGCTGCAGCTGAGGGTGTATCCTGTCAGAACCCCAAGGGCAGCCCAGTACAGATGCCTGAACACTAACACCACTACATACATCTGGAAGTCAGAGGACAACTTTGTGGAGTTTGTTTTCCTCTTATAGCTTTACCTTTTACAACTTTTACAGTTCTGGGGAATCAAAGTCAGTTGTGTGGCAAATGCCTTTACTCCCTTAGCCATCTCACTAACCTATAGTCTTAGTGTTTGAGACAGGCTCTTTCACTGAGCATGGAGCCTGCTGACCATTGAGTTCTTGGAAGTCTCCATTTCTCCAGGTCCTCATGCTTGCACAGCAAGCATTTTACTGATGAGCCATCTCCCCAGCTCTGAGACAGACTTTAGACGACAGTGGTTATGATAGAAGGGAAGTGGGGCTTCCCGAGAGGGTAATAATGGGCCTGATGTTGACTGATACAAGGTTCTGCACAGACAGGAGGAAGCAGAGAGGGTACCGGGGACCCAAGGTGGTGTGAGCCGCAGGTGGTGTGTGAAGAATCGCTCTAATCAAACCATCAGAATCAACTTAGCTTATTTGCTATAATGTGATGTATGAGTCTTCAGTGCGTCTAAATCTTGATAGAGCTTTAAAATTATATTTATTTATTTATTGATTGATTGATTGAGGGGTGGGTACCTGTGTAGAGATCAGAGAACAACTTTTAGAAACTGTCTCTCTCTGCCGTGGGGGATCCAGCCATTGAACTCAGGTTACCAGGCTTGACAGTAGGCACTTTCAGCTGCTGAGCCATCTCGCTGATCCCCCCATGCCCCCCTAAAGTATTTCTAGCATCCAGGCAACATTCCTGATATGTCCCTTATGAACCCAAGTATCCCACCAGTCTCTGGACACCAGCCATTTTCAAAGGATTACCCCTGTCTGTCACCTGCATGGGAGTCCATGACAGATGGACTCTATGTCTTGCTTAATAGACTTGGCGCTACATTTGTGTTGTTGACATTTTTTGTTTGTTTTGTTTCTGACAATAACAGTTCATTCCTTTTCATTGCTGGGTAGTGGACCACAAATACTGCACCTGAATATTCCATAAATATGCAATAGGTTATTTATAGTCTGCATTTGCAGATGCTTAAAAATATTTTGTAGCTGGGCAGTGGTGGCACACACCTTTAATACCAGCACTCAGGAGGCAGAGGCAGGCAGATCTCTGTGAGTTCAAGGCCAGCCTGGTCTCCAGAGTGAGTTCCAGGACAGGCTCTAAGAATTACTATTATTGTGCATACACGGGCATGATGGGAGTGGGGTGTGCATGCGCTGGTGGGTTTGTGGAGCTCAGACAATGCTGTGGGATTAATTATCTCCATCCATCTTCACAAGGGTCCAGAGGATGGAACTCCTGTTGTTAGGCTTACTCAGCAAGCAGCTTTACCCACTGAGCTCTTACTGGCCCCCAGCTGTGGGTAGTTACTTCCACTTTTCATAGTGTAAAGGATGCTCCTATAAGCATCTTGCAACTCTGTCTGAGAGCTACTGTTTGGCTAGGGCTTGGAGCATCAGAACAGCAATGTTTTGCCCCTGGGTGGGGAGCCTTTGATCTAATGACATTTTAAAGATTTAATTCTACTAATTACTAATATCTTTCTTCTACCCCTCCTCCCTTCATTCTCTCTCTTCTTTCTGTATTTTCTTAAACATATTTTTTTTCAGGGCTGGAGAGATGGCTCAGAGGTTAAGAGCACTGACTGCTCTTCCACAGGTCCTGAGTTCAATTCCCAGCAGCCACATGGTGGCTCCCAACCATCCCTTATGAGATCTGGTGCCCTCTTCTGGTGTGCAGATATACATGGAAGCAGAGTGTTGTATACATAATAAATAAATAAATAAAATCTTTTTTTAAAAAAAAAGGAGTAGGACACTGAAAGTTTAAAAAAAAAACCCATTTTTTTTTCAGACAGGGTCTTACTATATATCCCTGACTGGAATTTGCTATGTGGACAAGGCTGATCTCAAACTCACAGAGATTCACCTGCCTCTGTCGTCGTCGTCGTCGTCGTCGTCGTCGTCGTCGTCGTCGTCGTCGTCTTCTTCTTCTTCTTCTTCTTCTTCTTCTTCTTCTTCTTCTTCTTCTTCTTCTTCTTCTTCTTCTTCTTCTTCTTTTTCCTCTTCCTCCTCCTCCCTTTCTTTCTTTCTTTCTCTTTCTTTCTTTCCCTTTCTTTCTTTCTTTCTTTCTTTCTTTCCCTTTCTTTCTTTCTTTCTTTCTTTCTTTCTTTCTTTCTTTCTTTCTTTCTTTCTTCGTGACAGGGTTTCTCTGTATTGCTTTGGAGGCTGTCCTGGAACTCAGTCTGTAGATCAGGCTGGCCTCGAACTCACTGAGATCCACCCGCCTCTGCCTCTCGAGTGCTGGAATTAAAGGTGTGCACCACCCAGCACCTCTGCCTTCTGAATGCTGGGGTTGACGGTATGGGCCTCCACACCTGGCCCTTTATGTATTTTTAAGACAGTGATTCTTGTAGTCCAAGCTAGCCTCCATGTAACCATGAGGTTGACCCTGAACCCCTGCTTCCACCTCCCAAGTGCTAGGATTGCAGGTGTAAGCCACCACTCCCAAATTTGTTGGTGTTGCTTCTGTTTTGTTTTTCAGACATGGTCTTCCTGTGTAAGTGCATCCTGGCTTTGGATTTTTGATCCTCCAGCTTCTGCCTGTTGAGGGCTAGAATGACAGGTGTGAGCTCCACACCTGCTTTCCAATAACATTTCTTTGGTTGTCACAACTTAGACAGCGGATGCCACCGGCATCCAGTGAGTGGAAGCCCGAGGTGCTGCTAAACATGTACCCCCACTGCAAAGAGCTATGTCATTCTGAAGGTGAGCAGAAAGAAGCGCTGCTGGTCTGAAGTTCACATCTGGCGGGTGATGGGAGGAGGCATCCATAGTTAGACAACATCAGTTTGCTGCACCACCCCCATCGTCCTCTGGCTCACTACCCGTTGGAGGGCACCCTGCATGTCCCGGTTGCGCAGCGTGTAGATGGCCGGGTACAGCAGGGGTGTGAGGTTTATGTAGATGAGGGATACCAGCTTATCTTCCTCCAGGGAGCGGCTGCTCAAGGGTCTGGCGTACATGGCTGTGGCACAGCCATAGTGGAGCACGGCCACTGTGAGATGGGATGCCACCGTGTTGAAGGCCTTGCGGCGGCCAGCGCCATCCCCCACCCCCAGGATGACCACCAGTACCCTGGTATAGGACAGCAAGATAAGGATTAGGGGTAGCACCAGCAGAAGCATGCAGGCTGCCAGTAACACGTGTTCCTGAAGGTCCCGGTTCCCACAGGCCAGAATCAACACAGCTGGGAGGTCACAGAAGACATGATTGACAAGGCCACCATGGCAGAAAGGCAGCTGGAATATAGCAGTGGTGAGGCCTAAGGCTAGGACAGAGCCACCCAAACAGCAGGAAGCTAGAAGGGCCCAGCAAAGCCCAGTGGTCATGAGCTGAGGGTAGTAGAGAGGGCGGCAGATAGCCAGGTAGCGGTCCAAGGCCATGGCTGCCAGCAGCAGGCACTCCGAGCCACCCAGAGCCACGAATAGCCCCATTTGGGCTGCGCAGGTAGAGGGCGCCACCGCCTGGCCACCGGGAGGCAGGAGGAATCCAGCCAGCATTCGCGGAGTGAGTACCAGCGTATAAGCCACCTCGACTGCAGACAGTGAGCCCAAGAAAAAGTACATGGGTGTGTGCAAAGTAGGTTCTGCCAGGGCCAGGCCCAGAATGAGCAAGTTCCCAGCCAGGGTGGCCAAGTAGAGTGGCAAGAGGAGAGAGAACAGCAGCACACGGAGGCCCTGAGGCCACCCTGAGAAACCTAGGATAACAAATTCCTGCGGTGCGGTCCAGTTGGGCTCAGACCAATGGCTCAAGTTGGGGCCTGGTGGAGGACAAACGAGAGAGAAGCATCATGGTGGACATCTTCCTCCCAAGGTCCGTGTGCCTTTATCTTCTCCTGGACCCAAGAACTCCGTGTCAGCTCTCTATATCCTGCCCTGTGATGGTACGTTTTATTATTTTTTTTATTATATGTATCTATATGTGATATGCCTGTGGGGGTCAGAAGAGGACACTGAATCTCCTGGAGATGGAATTACAGGCTATTGTGAGCTGCCCAGTGTTGGTGCCAGCAAGAGAGCTTGAGGTTGGTAACAGCCAAGGGTCTTTATGAGCAATAGCCCTGTGTATATGGATTAAGCCATAGTGACTACTAAACCTGTCCCAGGACTGAGCCCTTCTCTGTGCTCCATGCTCTGTGTTCAAAGCACGCCCCCCGCCGCTGCCCCTGCCCCCCCCCCCCCCGAAAGCATTTGCACTCACACACCAAATTCCATCTGGTCTTATTTTGACTTGACTCATGGTTTTCAAGTCAAACCTCCCTTCTGGACAGGATTGGAAAAAGGTAGTCCTGGATCAATTTTCTCTCCAGCACCTTTGAGTAAAATGAGGGGCCACACTCTGCCAAAGGAACCTCTCTCCACATTTCCTTCTATCTAGAGACCTCCATTGTCTTTCTCTGGACAGTCACAATTGACTCTAGTGGGTCCATTCACTCCCAGTAAGACTCTTTTAAAGCACGATTTAAAGTCTGACTGTATGTGCTTGTGTTTGTATACATATATGTGTGTGTGTGTGTGTGTGTGTGTGTGTGTGTGTAGGCCAAATGTCAACATCTGGTGACTTCCTTAATCCCCCTTTATCTTATTTTTTTGAGACAGGGCCCCTCATTGAACCTTGGAGTTGGAAATTCTGCTAAACTGCCTGACCAGTAAGCCCCAGACATCCTCCTATCTCTAGCTCCCCCATCCTGGGCATTATAGGCATGTGCCATTATGTGTGGTTCTTTAATGTGGGTTCTAAGACTTGAACTCAGGTCCTCATGCTTGCAAACAAGCACTTTGCTGACTCTTCACATTTTATTTTTATTTTATTTTGAGACAAGGTCTCTGTATGTGGCCCAGTCAGACTTCAGATTCATGATCCTGTCTCAACCTCCCACGTGCTAAGTGTGTGCCACCACACTTGGTTGTCCTTCTAAATGACTTCACTACCAACTGTAGTGAGTTGTTTTTTGGTTTTGTTTTTGTTTTTTAATTAAGAACAGAAGTCGGGTCCTTGCTTCATTATCTCATCCTTGTTTTCAGGATGAACTTACTTCCCTCAGCTCATCTCTCTCATCACCCTTCATGATTTGAGGCCAGCCTCACTGCTCATCAGTCTCCTCTCTGCACTGTGACCCTATTGGATGGTCTCTGTTCCCGCCTGCTCCCTATCTTTCTACCTGCTATTTTCTTTCTGGATTCCCCTGGGACCTCATATTGCCTATCTGGAAATTTTTAGGCTGAGCTGATAACTCTTCTGTATAGAAATCATCTAGAATCCCCCTTTGAGGCGCTGAGGTGTGGTTCAGTGGTAGAGCACCTGCCTAGCAGGCATGAGGCCCTGGATGCTATCTCCAGCACTGCCAACAAAACAAAATAAACACACACACACACACACACACACACACACACACACACACAGAGAGAGAGAGAGAGAGAGACAGAGACAGAGACAGAGACAGAGAGATAGACAGACACAGAGACCCTTCTAGACTGTCTGGAAAAGTTCTATTCAACCTCCAAAGATGCTGGACTTATAGGCTGGATGTCACTCTCTGAAGCTACAGTTGCCACAGCAACACTACTAACCTCAGCCTTCTGGGATGGACAGTCTGAGATATAGTTGTGTTATTTGCTGGATTACTGAAAGCTGAGGGATCAGTCCTCACACATTTGTGTTGCACTCCCACAGGCCCTTGGTTATCTCCCCGGCCTGCGTTTCCAGCCCTGTGGCCTCAGAGAGCCCCTGGCCTCACCCTTCCCTACACCAATTACTCCAGATTCTGCTGCATCCTCCCTAAACATTTTCTTGACACTTTCCATCACTGTGACCATCAGTTTCAGCTGGGATGTTCTACTCACTACCTCCCAAACTATTAGAATTGATCCATCTCCACATTTGGCTACCAAAGGTCGTGTCAACTATATTATGCATTTTCTCTTTCTCTTCTCAACCTTCATGCCTTAACAGTTTCCTTCACATCACCATCTTCATCATCATCTTCATCATCACCCCGTTATCACTGCCACCATCACCACCATCATATTTTATGATGCTTCAGATGGAAGCATCTGAATGGCAGACAAGTGTTCTACCATTGCATGGCATCCCTACCCCTTGATAATTTTGAGACAGTGTCTCACTGTAGAGTCCATTCCGGCTTCAGACTCTAAATCAGTGGTTTTTAACCAGTGGGTTATGACCCCTTAGGGGTTGAACAACACTTTTACGGAGGTCACAAAAAAAGAGTCACAATAGTAGCAGAATTACAGTGATGAAAGAACAACAAAAATAATTTTAGGGTGGGGGGGTCACCACAACATGAGGAAAGATATTAAAGGGTCACAGCATTGGGGAGGTTGAGAACCACTGCTCTAACTCCTCCTGCTGCAGAGTATAGGTATATGCTACTGCATCCAGATTTTTTTTTTTTTTGAGGAGCCTGAAGTATCTGTAGAGGCCAAGCAACCATTCTGCCACTGAGTCACATCTCTAGTCCCCTTTAAAGACTAACTGAAGCTCTGAGGCTGGAGAGATGGGTCCAAGAGATGGGAAAGTATTTGTCTTATGAGCATGAGTACCTGAGTTCAATCCCCAGGACCCATTTTCTTTTCTTTTTTCTTTTTTAATTTTTTAAAAACTTTTAAAAAATTTTATTTATTTATTATGTATACAACATTCTGCTTCCATGTATATCTGCACACCAGAAGAGGGCACCAGATCTCATAAGGGATGGTTGTGAGCCACCATGTGGTTGCTGGGAATTGAACTCAGAACCTCTGGAAGTGCAGTCGGTGCTCTTAACCTCTGAGCCGTCTCTCCAGCCCCTTTTTAAATTTTTTAAAGCCAGGTGTGGAGACACACACCTATAGCCCCACCACTGAGGAGGTAGAGATAGGATTCTTAGAGCTCACTGGCCATCTAATGTGGCATAGTTGCTGAGTTCATGGCAAGCAAAAGACCCTGTCTCAAAGAAACAAATAAAACAAAACCCAAGGTGGATGGCACCTGAAGAACCACAGCTGAGGCAACCTTTGGTGTCCACATGCATGCACACTGGTGTACCTGCATACACTTAAGCATGCATATACCACACACACACACACACACACACACACACACACACACACACACGTACCTGTGTACACTCAAGCACACATATACAACATACACACACAAAGGTAACTCAAGTTCATCTCTCCCAAGAAGTTCAGCTGACTGGGTCCAGTCTCTGCTTCTTTAGAGTCGATCACGCACCTACCTTCAACACCATGAGACCGAGAGAGTAGGCTGAGGTGAAGTCCCACCATCACTGGAGCTGTCCTCTGTAGTTAGTCAATGGTCCCTCTCCTCACTCTCCTCACCGGAGGCTCACGATGTCTCTTCTCCATCTGTTATTTTGTGGAACTATAAAAAGTTGTTTGTGGTTGTGTTTTTATTTTCAAAATGAACCGTCTTCTTTTTAAAATATTTTTTTCAGTCTTTTCAAGACAGGGTTTCCCTGTGTCAACCTGGCTGTACTGGCACTCGCTCTACAGACCAGGCTTGAACTCAGAGATTTACCTGCCTCTGCCTTCTGAGTGCTGAGATTAAAGGCGTGCACTACCACCACCAGCCATAACCATCTTTTAAAAAAAATATGTGCATGGGAGCATACACACCTGCCTGTGTGAGTGTGTGTCACACTGGCTAGACCCCCTCCCACAGAGATCTTCCTCAACAACTCTTTTCTTTTTAAAAGATTTTACTTTAGTTCTGTGTATTTGTGTCTCGGTGTGGATATGTGAACCTATGTGTGGGTGCCCCAGGGGGCCAAAGGAGGCTGTTGGATTCCCTGGAGCTGGAGTTATAGGTGATTGTGAATCATCAAATGTGGGTGCTGGCAACTGAACTTGGCTCCTCTGGAAGCAGCCAGTGTTCTTAATGCCTAAGCCATCTCTCCAACCCCTCCACCTTAGTTTTTGAGACAGGGTCTCTTACTGAACCTAGAACTCACTGACTTGGCCAAGACTGGTTGGCCACAAGCCCTTGTGTCCACCTCCCGAGCACACACTGCCACGCCTGGCTTTTACGTAAGTGCCAGGATCTGAACTCGGATCCTCGTTCTTGCATGGCACACACTTTACCCACTGGTCCTTTTCGAAGCCCCTATATCACTCTTTATTTTTTTTTTGAGACAGGGTTTCTCTGTCTGCTCAGACTGTCCTAGAACTTACTCTGTAGACCAGGCTGGCCTTGAATTGACAGAGATCGGCCTGTCTTTGTCTCCCGAGTGCTGGGACTAAAGATGTGCACCACCATGACTGGCTTCATCTTACTATTTTTAAAGATAGTTTAGGCTCCTCAAAAAGTCCTAAAACTATTAAGACATGGAGGCAAGTGCTTGTAAACCTAGCACTGGAGAGGTTAAAGCAGGAGGACTGTGAGTTCAAGACCAGCTTGG